>NW_017733252.1:35356-43370 GCF_001890085.2 Hipposideros armiger | reverse complement strand
GGAAAAGGGCAGAGTCCGTGTGCTCAGAGGGCAGGAACAGCTCCTTGTCACACTGGCTCCTGTACCCCACCCCACACTAGCTGGGACCCCCAGTTTGCCTCTCCTCTCCGACAGCCCTATTTATTGTTATCAGGGACAAACGGATGCAATTACTTCTTTTGTGGCGTGACAAGTTTTTGACCCTCCTAAGAGAACAAAGAACAGAGAGCACTGCCCACAACAGTAGGTAACTTTTGTATGGCACACAGATCACAAAAGATGGGTAAGGTCAGCAAGCTTGAAAGTAGAGGTGTGCAGAGAGACTGGGGAGTGGGAAGGACCCCCACCCATGAGAAGTGGCCGGAAACCGAGCACGTCACCCGAGGTGCCGTCCACGTTCAACCGTTGAAATGTCCCCTATTCCCAGGACAAATACTGATGTGCAAAACTAAATGAAGTCACTGCAACCAAGGTTTGTTTTTTTTTATTTGGTGTTTTTTTTACGGTGCCTGAGTAATTATGAGAAGAACTAGAAATGAACTTAATAATATGACAAGGATTTGGACCAGTGAGTCAGTCCATATACATGACATCAAAATGAAGATGAGCCAACATATTCCCTGCAATTCAGAAGAATGGTACAACTCACCGCTAAATCACTGCCTTAAAAGAAAATCAGCTCTAAAAAGAGACAACCATTTGGAAAAGGCCAGGAGGAGGAAGACAAGAAGTGACTCATAGCATCCAACAGCTTGTAGCCTGAAACCATAACAAGAATATAAAACCCGTGGCATGGGCCCAGTCTAAAACAAAATAGAGTCTTCGTTCCGGCTTTAACCTCATAAGGTTCAGATCTAAACATGACGATGGCATTGCAAGTATCTATGAGCATTTGGCACAATCTTACGGATCTGTGCCTTTAACATGTGTGTGTTTCCTTTTCCAGCTTCCTGGCTAAATTTGACATCTGTATTTATTCACCAAGAAAAGGACATTAAATGTAACAATTCATAACTCTGAAGAACTCTCAGAATTCAAATCCACACATTTCAAATCCTACATATATCAATGCTGCGCATATATATAGATATAGATATAGATATATATGTATCTATATCTATATATATATATATATATATAAAACAACATTTTAGATGTGTCATGCCTATATTCCATGTCATTCGCCAGGATGCTTATGGCTCCATGAGACAGCTTTGAGAAGGATGGAACAAAGTAAGCAAATTTCAGTGATGATGCTGAAGTCTGACTGCAGCTGAATGGCTTGGAGCTGAACCTGCTGAGTCCTCCTCACCCCCCAACCCCCCAAGACAACAAATTATCAATGAGACTCTGGAAGGAAACACTTCCACACATTTGTTTCCAGAGTCAACTGTTTCCTTTCAGGAAGAGAATGTACACACAGTTGGGGTGGCTCTGTCTCTTACTGACTTTGGAAGGTGGTCATAAGCTTTAAGCCCTGGCAGACCTGTTAGCTGTGTAACAAAAGGGACCTCCAAGAAAAGCACGGGGGCTGGAAAGGCATGGGGGGTACCAAACGTGAGTTTAGAGATAAGAGTGTTGGTTATCTTGTACCCAAGAGCCCTAAAAATGCCACCCCCAAAAGTTATAAGCCTTCCAAGGCCATCTCTTTAAGATTCTACCCTTTGGTGAGTGGAATGTGCAAGTTGCTTGTGGACTAGTCACCTGCAATTCAAAAAACAATTATTGATTCCTTGGCCAACACAAAGGGCTGACGTTTAAATTAGCACTCACCTCCTTCCACAAGCAGTTCCACACTTGCTAAGACGATGTTCAGTTGGACCCTATGATGGAACATAACTAATGCTTGGAATAATCTGGAGTATTAATTAGCAAACAGAGCCTGGACTGAGTAATTTCCAGAAGTTAGGAAGTGAGCAGGCAGGCATACTAACAATGGGTAAAGGATGGCATATGCTTTTTAAAAGCCATCTCTTCTGCAAACATCTACCAATTTTCACAGGCTATAATATCACAAGGCAATTTCCACAAGTTCTACCACAATCAGAACCCAGCCACTCCTAAAAGGGTGGAAAGAGTGCCTTCTGTAGTTGCAAGTCCGGGGTGTACACAGCCCCAGAAACAAGTGTCAGTTCACAGAGAAACTTACTGCTCAATTTCAATCAACGAATGAGTTTTATTAAGGCGTCAGTCTGTCTTTACTGAGTAGTTTTCTGTTTCCTTTCTACTTTGCTTGGTATTTCCATTTAAAATGTTTCCTTGCGCCAAATAGTGTTTATTTACTTACTAATGAAATTATTTGAGGGCCGTCTTAAAGCCAAAAAGAAAAACACACGATTCCAAAAGGCAAACATGTAGGTGAGAGAAGGGAAGAAAAACTGATCTAGGAAAAGGAGTGTGGGCCACTCCACCTGGTGTCCTGCAGCAACCAGCTCACTGGCTGGCTCCCTGCCCGTCTCACACTCAGTCCCAAGCATTTGAGCAGACCCACAACCCCTGGCCCTCCACCAACACGTCGCTGCTCTGCTCATGCCCACGGGAGGGGCCGCCTGCCACATCTCCCCAGAATGCTCCCATTCTTTGCTGACAAGGCTGTTCTACGGGAGAGGAGCTAGCCTTCCCCGGTGAGGGGAGCGCTGGGGAGTAACTATCAATGGAAAGAAGCACGGAGGCAACCGGCAGAACAGGGAAGTAAAATCTGAGTCCTGCAGACAATAGTCCGATAAAATAGAACACTATTAGCACCTATGCCCACACCCAGCCGACAGTGCAAACCAAAATGGGGCCACAGCCTACAAATCCAGATGCACAGCCGGCAACAGCGGGCCGGCAGCACAGGAACTCTGACAGAGGAGGCCGCTGTGTTTTTTTAGCCTGTATTATGTGTGTAAAATGGAATTATTTTTCCATTCTCGTCTATAGGAACTGAGCACTGGAAATTCCACATAGGTTTCCACAATATTTCTGGACATTTCCATAAAATGATGAAGCCTAATTTAAAGAATCCTCTCCCTGTGAATCCTGATTGAAGAGAAAATGTGAAAGCAATATACTTAAATAATTCAGCATTGAGAGGTGTTTTAACTTTTCACTTTGAAAGTGGGTGTGCTGGGGGGTTTTGTTAAGTTCCAAAACGTAAAGACACATGGAGATTTCTGATCCTACTGTTCTTTGGTTTCTCTTAAGCAATACTGGAAAACAAGTTGGTTCATCTCATTTAAGCCAGTAAAACCACTCTACGTGGTTACAAGACCTGAAATTCTGTATGACCTTAAAGACTGACTCCATCAACTCAGCCCAGACAAAGCAAGTCAAAGGTGACACAGCCAGTGGGAGAAGGAGGCATGGTGGGGCTGAGGCTGGCTCAACAACCCTCCCGTTCTTTTATTCTTCCATATTCTGGCCAGGTCTAGCAAGGTTTATGGAGAAAGAAAACAATAATGTGCTTCCTGCATGCAAATACACACCCCTCTCCCTGCCTAGACACTCGGTAAGAACCTCATTCAGACCTTTTCAAAATCTGTACACTAGGTGTTCTCCGAGAAATGGGCTGAGCGCACGTTGGTCTAAAGTGGTTTTGCCATCCACTGGGCAGCAGGAACATAGTACTTACCCTCCAAAAGCTACAACTGGTGACAGGTGAGTGTCATCTAACAGGTGAGTGAGTGCGCCCCAAGTACAAGTTCAGAAGCAACCATAAGCGACCCCTCCCAGCGCAGCAGGTGGCCAGGACACACGTTCTGAGCACTGTTCGATTTCCAGGCTGGAGGGGGAGGTGAGCCACTCGGTGGAGTTCAAGTGACTCCTGCTTTGCCAACACAGATGGGGTGTTGACCCTTGACATGAGTCTTACGCTGACATAGCAGGAGTGCTTGTTCGGAGATGGTACAACCGTGGTGCCCATGAGAAACGAGCTCCGAGGGCTGGTAAGTGTGGGAGATATCCCCTCTGCACATGGACACACTCAAAGAACTCGGCAGGCTTGCTAACAGACTTCGCCCTGTCAGCGCTCTATCCACAGCGCTCACTTTAGCACCAGCGCAAATCTAAGTGTTCCCGGGTGGATGAGCCCTGTATGTCTTGCCTCTGGGCCCTCACATCTTCGGCCAGGGGAGCAGTGTCTGCTCAGCCCCTCCTCCTGCTACCCAGCTGTTTAACATTACAGAACACGGAGGCCCTGCAGAGCCCAACGTGAAACAGGGAAACCATCCATGGACATGTGACAAGGCAGCTACCACCACACCACAGCCCCCACGTTTATTCCCTTCTGCGCCCTGCAAGTGTTAAAAAGGAAAACATAAAGTCAGTATGGGCTCCTCCCTGCTGATGAAATTGGCACGAATGAATTTACTTCCTGGCTGCTGGCCCTCCCAAAACCGTTACACACACACACACACACACACACACACACACACACACACACACAAGTTCACCACGCTGCACTGCTCCAAGTAGAAATCTGAGACCAGCCAGCCCATCCCCACCCTGCCACAGCATGTTAGTGGCCTTTTCCGGGTGAGCCCGGTGAACACTAAATATTAAACATTAGCCTTTTGGAACTTTCGTGGCTTTTTTTTTAAGACATAGCAAAACCCAATCTAAACTTATGACAGTTGTGCACATGACCCCACCATTCAGAGCAAATAAGAAACCGTACATAACACTCCATGAAATCACGGTGGCAAATCTGTCACCAATTCCAAAAACGAACGGGGGAGCGTGAGGCACAGAACCTGGCCCGAGGGAGGTTTGCGTCTCCCCACCCTTCGCATCACAACACACACGAACAATAGTAGCACCACCTTCCCCAGCAGGACAGGCCGTTTGAAAGCCAGGATGCCTGGCACATCGGAGATCAAACCCTTAAGTCCAACGACAAGTTTCGCATTAGCACAAGGCCAGGGCACCGCAGGCCAAGCGCCGTGGAGGCGTCCCCAGCCTGGGCCGCGGGGGCAGCGCGCGGACGCGCACAAGGACACGGGCCCGCCAGGCCGGCCGTTCCACCCCGCGCCCCAGGCCCCGCCGCAACGCAGCCGGGCGGCGACACGCAGCGGCCCGGGCGGGGGCTGCGATATGCACCACAGGGACCCCGCGTCCTGGGGACCCCGCGCCCGCCCGCCTCGCAGCGGCCTCCCGGCGACAGCGCAGCGCGGCCGGGCCGGGCCTGTTACCTTCCGACAGCTCCAGCTCCAGCTCGGCCAGCCGCGCCCGCACCTCCAGCGGCAGCGCCATGCCCTCCAGGCTGCGGTCCGCCATCGCGCCGCGCCCGCCTCTTTGTTCCAGGCCGCGGCTCGGCCGCTCCTGCGCCCCGGACCCGCACGGGACTCTGGAAGGAAACACTTCCACACATTTGTTTCCAGAGTCAACTGTTTCCTTTCAGGAAGAGAATGTACACACAGTTGGGGTGGCTCTGTCTCTTACTGACTTTGGAAGGTGGTCATAAGCTTTAAGCCCTGGCAGACCTGTTAGCTGTGTAACAAAAGGGACCTCCAAGAAAAGCACGGGGGCTGGAAAGGCATGGGGGGTACCAAACGTGAGTTTAGAGATAAGAGTGTTGGTTATCTTGTACCCAAGAGCCCTAAAAATGCCACCCCCAAAAGTTATAAGCCTTCCAAGGCCATCTCTTTAAGATTCTACCCTTTGGTGAGTGGAATGTGCAAGTTGCTTGTGGACTAGTCACCTGCAATTCAAAAAACAATTATTGATTCCTTGGCCAACACAAAGGGCTGACGTTTAAATTAGCACTCACCTCCTTCCACAAGCAGTTCCACACTTGCTAAGACGATGTTCAGTTGGACCCTATGATGGAACATAACTAATGCTTGGAATAATCTGGAGTATTAATTAGCAAACAGAGCCTGGACTGAGTAATTTCCAGAAGTTAGGAAGTGAGCAGGCAGGCATACTAACAATGGGTAAAGGATGGCATATGCTTTTTAAAAGCCATCTCTTCTGCAAACATCTACCAATTTTCACAGGCTATAATATCACAAGGCAATTTCCACAAGTTCTACCACAATCAGAACCCAGCCACTCCTAAAAGGGTGGAAAGAGTGCCTTCTGTAGTTGCAAGTCCAGGGTGTACACAGCCCCAGAAACAAGTGTCAGTTCACAGAGAAACTTACTGCTCAATTTCAATCAACGAATGAGTTTTATTAAGGCGTCAGTCTGTCTTTACTGAGTAGTTTTCTGTTTCCTTTCTACTTTGCTTGGTATTTCCATTTAAAATGTTTCCTTGCGCCAAATAGTGTTTATTTACTTACTAATGAAATTATTTGAGGGCCGTCTTAAAGCCAAAAAGAAAAACACACGATTCCAAAAGGCAAACATGTAGGTGAGAGAAGGGAAGAAAAACTGATCTAGGAAAAGGAGTGTGGGCCACTCCACCTGGTGTCCTGCAGCAACCAGCTCACTGGCTGGCTCCCTGCCCGTCTCACACTCAGTCCCAAGCATTTGAGCAGACCCACAACCCCTGGCCCTCCACCAACACGTCGCTGCTCTGCTCATGCCCACGGGAGGGGCCGCCTGCCACATCTCCCCAGAATGCTCCCATTCTTTGCTGACAAGGCTGTTCTACGGGAGAGGAGCTAGCCTTCCCCGGTGAGGGGAGCGCTGGGGAGTAACTATCAATGGAAAGAAGCACGGAGGCAACCGGCAGAACAGGGAAGTAAAATCTGAGTCCTGCAGACAATAGTCCGATAAAATAGAACAATATTAGCACCTATGCCCACACCCAGCCGACAGTGCAAACCAAAATGGGGCCACAGCCTACAAATCCAGATGCACAGCCGGCAACAGCGGGCCGGCAGCACAGGAACTCTGACAGAGGAGGCCGCTGTGTTTTTTTAGCCTGTATTATGTGTGTAAAATGGAATTATTTTTCCATTCTCGTCTATAGGAACTGAGCACTGGAAATTCCACATAGGTTTCCACAATATTTCTGGACATTTCCATAAAATGATGAAGCCTAATTTAAAGAATCCTCTCCCTGTGAATCCTGATTGAAGAGAAAATGTGAAAGCAATATACTTAAATAATTCAGCATTGAGAGGTGTTTTAACTTTTCACTTTGAAAGTGGGTGTGCTGGGGGGTTTTGTTAAGTTCCAAAACGTAAAGACACATGGAGATTTCTGATCCTACTGTTCTTTGGTTTCTCTTAAGCAATACTGGAAAACAAGTTGGTTCATCTCATTTAAGCCAGTAAAACTACTCTACGTGGTTACAAGACCTGAAATTCTGTATGACCTTAAAGACTGACTCCATCAACTCAGCCCAGACAAAGCAAGTCAAAGGTGACACAGCCAGTGGGAGAAGGAGGCATGGTGGGGCTGAGGCTGGCTCAACAACCCTCCCGTTCTTTTATTCTTCCATATTCTGGCCAGGTCTAGCAAGGTTTATGGAGAAAGAAAACAATAATGTGCTTCCTGCATGCAAATACACACCCCTCTCCCTGCCTAGACACTCGGTAAGAACCTCATTCAGACCTTTTCAAAATCTGTACACTAGGTGTTCTCCGAGAAATGGGCTGAGCGCACGTTGGTCTAAAGTGGTTTTGCCATCCACTGGGCAGCAGGAACATAGTACTTACCCTCCAAAAGCTACAACTGGTGACAGGTGAGTGTCATCTAACAGGTGAGTGAGTGCGCCCCAAGTACAAGTTCAGAAGCAACCATAAGCGACCCCTCCCAGCGCAGCAGGTGGCCAGGACACACGTTCTGAGCACTGTTCGATTTCCAGGCTGGAGGGGGAGGTGAGCCACTCGGTGGAGTTCAAGTGACTCCTGCTTTGCCAACACAGATGGGGTGTTGACCCTTGACATGAGTCTTACGCTGACATAGCAGGAGTGCTTGTTCGGAGATGGTACAACCGTGGTGCCCATGAGAAACGAGCTCCGAGGGCTGGTAAGTGTGGGAGATATCCCCTCTGCACATGGACACACTCAAAGAACTCGGCAGGCTTGCTAACAGACTTCGCCCTGTCAGCGCTCTATCCACAGCGCTCACTTTAGCACCAGCGCAAATCTAAGTGTTCCCG
>NW_017733252.1:31978-35296 GCF_001890085.2 Hipposideros armiger | reverse complement strand
CTCTTCCCCGCACCCTCTGCCTGACCGCCCAGGATTCCATCCCTTCTCTCTCCCATTCCTGTGCATTGTCCCCCAGCTGGGTTACCAGCGTCACCTCTACGGCAATGACCAGGTCTGTGCCTCCAGGCCTGCCTGACCGTTTCGGGGAGGCTATCTCATGCCTCAGACCGTCCAAATAATAACCTCGCTAGATGCCCTGATACCCTGAACTCACACACCCAAGATTCAGCCAGCGTCTTCTCGTGACTTCCTTCCACCATTTTCCAAATTCTCCAGGCTGTAAAGAGTCGCCAGCCTTTTTTCTTCTTCGGTCTTGCCAGTCCACTCCAGGCTGTCACACAGCCTTGGTCATCTGACCTCATTTTCATTCCTGTAACCACTCTTTGCAGTGTGTGGCCACTGCTGGGCGCCTGGCGCATTCCGATGGCCTCCTGGTCGGTTCCCCCCACCACCTGCTACTTGACCCTGCTGGAGAGCCGCTGGCTCCCCGAAGCACAGGGACATTCTCCCGCATCCCAAAGTAGGCAGTAGGACTCACTGCCTTGCCTACTGACAACTCCAGCTTCTCAGCTGGAAGCCCAGGCCCTCTGCAGCTGGGCTCCGCCTGCAGCCCCGCCACAGTCCCACGTGCTCTGGCTCTGGAGCCTTCAGCGCCTTCCTTCTCAGCTCCCCACCGCTCTGCCCACACCCCACATCCACCCCTAATGTCAACTCCACAAAACAACTCCTCCTCCTCCTCCTTGTCCATCTCCTTCTCCAGACAGTGCTCCCAACTACTCACTGCCCTTGTCTCGGCTGACCCCTTATTGTCCTCATCAGCCCTGGCATAAGCTCCTGAGGACAAAGACCAGGCCTCCCTCAGCTCTGTGCTTCCCAGTGACTTGCCGGTAGTGACAACTTAGAGTTGTTAGCATTTCTCATTCAGTTTTGTCTTTTTGGTGGGGACTTAGGAGGGAAGCGGGCAACAGACAGTGACGAGCTTAGAAAAGATGAACCCCAAATGCCTGTGCTTTCTGTTCTGTGGACATAGAGCCAATGGACACTGGTGCCCTCCCCCTTTCACGATGAACACAACTGTGGTGTGCGGAGCCCCACGGAGGACCTGGCCCAGCCCTTCAGGCCACAGATAAAAGATCTTAGAGAAATAAAATGCAGCAGAAGCAGGATTCAAGCCCATCTGCAGGGCAAATCCCTGTGCTCGTGTCACTACGGCAGTGGGACTACATAGCCACATGGAAAGCGGTATCGTCACTCTAGAGCAGAATGCTGCCAAATAAAAATCTGTATTCGCTTTATAATGCACAGCGGGCCTTGGTCGCTTATATACTATGCTATGAGTGAGGTTGAGTCCCAAGAAGACTACTGTTTTGCATTAAACACATGGATAGCACTGAGATTCTGAGTTGACAGGTCTTCACTCCAGCAGGCCTTTGTACAAGCACAAAGTGTGCATCTGAGTGTGCACTCATGGAGTTTCCAATGGCCTGACAGACATCTTCAGCTGGAAATCCTGCCTGGTCGCCAAAACACGGTCCACCCAAAGTCAGATTCCTTCCACTGACCAATCGTCAGTCTCTGCTCATGACCCCTGGTCCTGGCCTGGCCTGCTCCTGGTTCCCCAGGCCTCGAGCCATGCCTGCTACCAAGCTTCCGTAACTTCTACCTACAGGCTTCCTCGCACACACCTCCCTCCTCCCGTCTGCCCACTGCCACTGCCTAATTCATGCCTTCAGAGCAGCCCCACCCGAGGTTTTTTTCTTCTAATCTTTCTTACCATGGCTGCCAGATCACTGATTCTAAAATGCCACTTTGAAAAGGCAACAGTCCCTTGTCCTGCAGTCTACACTGGTTCTCTACCTACAAACCCAGGAACTCTTTGCTTGGACATCGAAGGCTTCACAGGCCCTGGCACAAAGCTCCCTACTCTGCTTTCTATTCTGCAGCTTCTGGTCACACACCCGCATTCACCCCAAGAACTCCCAGGTGTCTATGGAGAGTCCCCCACTACTTGTGCTGGGTTTTGCCGACCCGTTCCCCTTTCTTGTAATACTCTCTCCCTTATTCCCCAGCCCAAGTCACAGCCACACATCACATTTTACCCATTCATGTCCTGGTCAAATGCTACTTCTTCCACGAAGCCTTCTTTCCTAACCTTCAGAGTCACACGCCTCCTTACTGCCAGGCCGACCTGGGTTAGCAGGTTATCTGTGCATCTAATCTGGCAACCAGTTTATCTATAGTTCTCCCACATATTGTTTCTCAAAGTGCAGCCTGGCATTGAAACAAGAGAAAAGACTGTCCCCTCATCTCTCCTGCTCCAGCTAGGGCAGCCTCAAAGAAACCTGTTAGTCGTGTGTGTGTCTGTGTATTAAAAACCTGGCTTCCACGTGCCCAGGTGGGCATAACAGTACCCAAGGGAGTTTATTAGAGTGAATTCGATGGATGCTAAGGGCTATTTGCTTCAAAAGCTCTGCCAAGCCCTGAAAAGTCTATCGTCAGAATTACATCTTTGAACTGTGGTCAGCTATCTTCAGAAAGCCCTGTAAAAGCTGCTGCTTGAGGGGGTTACACACCGTTAGCATTTGTTAACACTTGAGCCTGGAATCATTTACCAAATAGCCAGCCTCTGCATGACAAAGCCCAGAGGGTCTGAGATGCATCCAGGAGGTGAGAAAGCTCCCCAGCCAGCATCCTGGCCCACTAGGAGGTGGCCAGCCAGAGGCCAGTGGGCTGAAGAAACGCTGACACAGAACACTGGAAACTATCTCTGCCCTGCTACTGTCTCACCCAGACAAACCCTGAGACAGTGTTTGTTTTGGGTTCCACAGAGGGGCAGCTACCTAAAGCTAATGAATTAGTTAATCATCATGCCAGCTAGGGCTTGGGGAACTCTTGTCTATATCTTGCTTTACTGTCTGCTGTGGGGAGCTTGTCACCCCGACATTCTACCTACAGGACCTCACCTCAATTTTTTCTGCTTCACTGAACTCCAAGCTAATTCTGGGTGAAAACTTCCTCACATTAACTGGGCCCTAGATGTCAGAAACCTGGTTGGGGTGGCAGAGTAGTAAAAGAGCCTACTCAATCAGAACGCGCCTAGAGGGCTGATTCACCAGGGAGGTAACTTTAACTGTCAGTGAGTACAGGAGGGAAACGTGACACTCCACACTACAGGATGCACCTAAGAGGCACATCCTCACCTCTTGAGCCTCACTGCTGATAAGAGCTGATGACTTCTCTCCTCATCAGATTCACATGGCATTTGTTCATGCTGTGATCCCACCCGTGCATCCCAATTTTGTGAACGTTTTACCTTTT
>NW_017733252.1:20900-27663 GCF_001890085.2 Hipposideros armiger | reverse complement strand
ACAAAAGCAATGAAAGACAATCATGAAAGAGATTAGTTCCAGCACATGAGAAACAGACAGTGCTCAATTCAATTTCCCAGATTGAATGGTCGTTGTCCCTTCCTTCTAACTTTTCCAATCCACTGTTAAGCTGTTGCTCTGAATTTTTCAGTTCATATGTTGCACTTTGCAGTTCTTTATTTTCCTTTTGGTTCTTTTTTATAAATTACTTTTCTCTGTTGAGATTTCCCACTTGTTCACTCATAAATATGTATTATTTGTTAATAGTTGCTTGAGAGTTCTTGCTTGTTAATTCCAACATATGGGTAACCAAGAACCATTTTCCAAAAGCTGCATTTTTCTCTTGACTAGATGGCTCATGTTCTCCGTTCCTTTTCATATCTAGTAATTTTTATTGTGTGCTGAACATTGTGTGACACATGGTAGAGAGAAAATCACATCTTCTTCCTATACAGGGTGTTCAGGGAAACCACTGGTACTTCCTTTTGTTCTTGTCAGCCTTGGTTTTATTTGTTGTTGGAGCGGGTCTAGTTTGGTTTAGAACTCATTTTTAAGACATGCCCCTTACTGTGGAATGTGGACCTTACTCTTCAGTTTGGCCTCTCTAGAATCTCCACTCCATTTTAAAATTGTCATTGAGGTCTCTCTCCACTGCTTAGGCTGGAAGTCCAATGTTACCCAGAGCTGCATGCCCTCAGGTGTCACCATTTGGCTCTCAGCCTGCAGCAGGTGATCTCTGTGAAGTCATAGAGTTTCACTCTTTGCCTGTGCAGCCTGGCATACAATGCCCTCCTTCCGACCCTGACAAGACCTTGTCCCGCCTGCATGGTGACTGTATCCTTGCCTTTTTTCACCAGCCTTGCATGTATCCATATGAAATGTACTTTAACTTTGCTTCCTTTTGAACTATACATAAATAGCATTAGACTGTAAGTATCATTTTTATGTTTTTTTATTCATTCAACTTTAGGTTTATAGATTCATCCATTTTGTTTCATGTAACCTACTTTTTATTCTCTGAGTATTTTTTCAAATGAGTATATCAGAGTTTCTTGATCCATTCTGCCATTCCACTGATGGACACTCGGGTTGTTTTCAGATTGGGGTAATTATGGGGAAAATATAATAGTATTGATATGTCCTATATAGATCAGACGTGTGAGACATGTGTTATATGACATATATCAGACGTGCATTTCTCATGTGTGGGATCCTAGAGAACACCACTGCCCCACTGGGGAGCTCTGGATTACTTCCTGTACCACATGCTCCTGTGCACACATAGGCTGTCTTTTCTGTTCAACTCATCTATTTGTTTCTTCCTGCACAACCCAGCACGGTGCTAATAAACATAGCTTCTTAATCTCTAGACATCCGACAGGCGCGGCCTCTCATCCCCTTTGTCCCCGTCCTTCCCTTCCTCCCTTCCCCTCCTTCAATGCCTTGGCTATTCTTCTCTTTGGAATGTTTTTCTATTTTGAATTATCTTGTCACATATCATCCCCTTCCCCAAAACACCTCTTGGGATTTCAACTGGGACTGCACTTGAAATCGATGTAGAGACAAATGTCCTCTTTGCGTTTTGCATCTTCCATTCCATAAACATGGCGTATCTCTCTATTTGATTAGGTTTTCAATACTGTCTTTCAGTAAAGCTGTATAACTTTCCTCATAAAGGTTTTTCACATCATCCTTGTCTATTTATTCTAGTTGCTATTTTTAGATGCCATTTGTAAATGGCATATTTTAAAATTATATTTTCTATCATTGCTCTTATATAGGAATACAATTGAATTTTTATACTGATTTTATTTTTTGGTAAACTTGCTATAAACGTTCTCATTAATTCTAATGTTTTATCCATAAATAATTTCTCTACATATACCATCATTTTATCTGAAAACCATAATAGTTTGGTTTCTTCCTTTCCAAAGTTAATAGTCTTGTTTTTTTTCTTGTCTTACTGTAATAGCCAGGACCTCCTGTCTGTGTTGAGTAGCAGTTGTGACAGTGGAGACAGAGGTGATAACAGATGTCCCTTTCTTGTTCATCATCTCAAAGGAAAAGTTTTCAAACATTTGCTAAATATGATGTTTATTGTAGATTTTTGTAGCTTCCTTTTATCTGATTAAGAAAGCCCTAGTTTCTGAAATAAAAACTAATTATTTTAAAAAGCCCTAGTTGGGGCAGCCGGTTAGCTCAGTTGGTTAGAGTGTGTGCTCATAACCCCAAGGTTGCTGGTTGGATCCCCTCATGGGCCACTCAGATATGCCCTCCACAACTAGATTGAAGCAACTACTTGATTTGGAGCTGATGGATCCTGGAAAAAACAAACTGTACACAATGTTCCCCAATAATAGTAAAAAAAAGGCCCTAGTTTACTTAGTTTTTAAGATGATACTGAATTTTATCAAATGCTTTCCTTGCATCTACTGGAATGTTCATATAATTTTTCCTGCATTAACCAGCTATTATGGAAAACCAACCTTGCATACAATGTCTGACAATTGAGTTTGTGAACTCTTCCTAGAAAAAGTGCTACATACCTCATTGCTGAATATCACTACAGTTACTTTTGAAGTACTCCCCTTGGGNGAGGGCAATAGATGGGGGAGGGGGGTTGTTACTTTGTGAGGGTGAAAAGGGTAACTATTGCATTGTTTTGTACACCTGAAACTAACAATAAAAAATAAAAAAATGTACTCAGTGAAACAGCATCATAAAATAAAATGGTAAAACTGACCTCATCTCTTCAAAATGGAAAAAAGTATGTATGTACAGAGTCAAGCACCTTCCTATATAGCTTCTACTGAGCCACGCAAATCTCCATCATCATGTCCATAGTGGAGTCTAAAAAGCTCAGTTGTGTAAAATGCATAGTGTCATTATTGTAAAGATAATTAAAAGCAGTGTTTTTCAGTCCATGTGTCCTAGCTCACACACACTCAGTCAAAGTAAATAAAAATAGAGATTGTGCAGTTGGCACTGCCCACAGCTGACCATACACTGGTCTCAGAGAGACCCGAGGAGTCCAGGGCCTTGGCTGCCTAGCCATCGCCCTTCCCAAATCAGAAAATAAGCTTTACACTTTGAAAACAGGACCGGATGGGATCAGGAGAGGAACAGCAATCGCGGGACGTCCAAATACCGCTCCGGGGAAGTCTTACCTTAGTCGCTCGGTGTAAATGGACTGGGGGCATGCACAGTGGGCCCCCCTAGATGAGGGTTCAGGGCACATGCCTCGCTGGGCCGTGCTCATATGAAAAGAACCTGTGAGGAGTGAGAGCATCAGGGCAGGAGGGGAGGAGCAAAGACGGGGCACCACTGACGGCCAGCCTTGGAGCTGTGGTGGGGCTGCCATTGGTCAATCACATCAGGAAAGTGGATCACTGTGACCCGTTAGCACCAATACTTACAGCAGCTAAGGGATGGCGCACCAGCCCGTAAAAGGCTCTGGCAGGCACTACAGCGCCTACTGTCCATCAGTGGGCGAAGACTTGGATCATGGAGCTTCCATCCTGCACGGAGCTGATCTAGGAAGACAGACCCAGAGGTCAGGAACCTGCCAGGTCTCTGGGGGAACACACGTAGGTGACTGCATGTCTGAGGTTTATTTTGTATGATATTATTATTTTTTTTAATAAGCCAAAGAATTGTTCAAAATGACTTCATTTTGCGACTTTGCATGGGCAAAAAAGAAGAATTGTAAGGGGCCGGCCGAGTGGCTTAGTTGGTTAAGAGCTCGCTTGGGACTCCAGCTCTGAGCAGCAGCGCCCCAGTTCAGATCCCACATGAGGGCCACTGACACTGCACCCTCCACAGCTAAGATGGTGAACAACAGCTCGACCTGGAGCTGGGCTGCGGTGAGTCGCAGGTGATGGCGTAGGCTGCAGCCCCTGCTGCAGTGGGTTGCCATGGGCTACCATGAGTGGCTGGCAGCCAGTGTGAGCCGCCGGCAGCCGGCATGAGCTGCTGTGAGCCGCTGTCCAATGACTGGCAAACGACTGCCTCACCTGGGCAGAGCACAATGATAATACCAACATGGGCCAGTGAAGCGACGTCCTCCATAACTAGACTGAAGAACAAAAGGATAGCAACTTGTCTGTTCCCCTTCCCCAATTCCCCAACACTGTTCCCCTCCCCCGATTCCCCCAAAAAAAACTTAAAAAAAAAAAAAGAATTGTAAGGACGGCCAGTCATTCATGAAGCTTTTACAGAGCAACCATGCAAAGCCCTGTGCGGATGCCACAGACAACATTGCCTATGGCCCCTGGGAGACAGCAGTCCTGTAAGCATGTGGCCTGACCAAGAGGCATGAGAGTAGAAAAGCAGGTGCAGCCGTTTCTACAGGCCCTGTTAGTCTGCAATTGCTGTCAACACACCTGATGAACAGTATGTGGACAAGGCACCCCATATTTTCCAAAAGGTCTGCTTCAAAAGCTCCTTGCCCGTCTACACCTCATGTTGCCTCTATCCTCCTAGAACAGGAGGTGGGCATCTCATCAGCCAGCTGCACCTCCAGAGGCCCCATCACCCCTTCCCAGGTGCTACATAGTGGTGTTTCCCCCTCCTCACGGGGCCTTGGGCATTAGCATGGGAAGACCCTGGGTGTCTCATTCTTTGAGTGGATTCCTGACAGATTTGTCTGGCTCATGATCTTTCTAGGCTCTCTCCTGTCCCCAGCTTGGGCACAAGCTGGTACATCTCAGAGCCCCTTTCTAGATGTATGAGTGGGGAAAGCCTCATCTCTAGGCCTCCTATTCAACTCAAAAACCAGGGCGCTACAGCCCTCTTGACAACGTGACCTGAGACGGGAGAGACCACAGCCATGCACACATTCACGAGTGTCGAGACCCAACGTCTGACCCATACCCCCAAATGCCCACGCTAATGGGGACAGTGCTGCAGTCAGTCTCACCCAGCTGGCTGTCCTGAGCAGCTTGCCCCATCCCTCTGGTCCCTCGTAGCGTCCCTTTTGTCCAAATAGGCAGCCTCAACAGGGGCTTCCCAAACTCTCTCAGTAGTTTCAGACCTTGGGAAGAAAAGGACATACGTGCGAATCCAGTAGGACAAAGCGCAATGTGATAACTGCCGAGTGGGCAATGTGTTTCTGAGGAAGGTGAAGAGTGAGGAAGTTAGTTTAGAAAATTCACTAAACCTCTAGTTGCTGTTTTGATCTCCAGCCACATTCGCTAACTTAGTGAAGATGTGTTCACGGGACCTACTCCATCCCGTCTCACTCCGAGGCACTGCTATCTTTCCCTCTGACCAGTGGTCCTCCACAAAACTAATGAAAATGTTCTTAAGCACAAGAAAGAAAGATGGAAAGATGGAAAGAGAAAGATAATATAATAAATGGAGGAAGAGTAAGAAAAAAAGATGGAGGATGCAGCAAAGAGGGGAGGAAGATTAACACATAGGCCACTCAACTGTTCAAGGAAAAAGAAGAATGTTAAAACAGAAAAGAAGGCTGATAGAACAAAACATAAATACAGGCACACAGGGATCCAAACTAATGAATTTTAAGATGCGAGAAACCAGGTAACATTTCTCAAAAAGGGAAGCGAAATTCTAATTTGAGATGGTGCTGCGGAAATCAGGTGCTTAGGAGATCCCCAGGGCTGCTGTAACAGAGTGGCACAAAGCCATGCCTTTAAACAAGAGAAACAATGTTTCACAGTCGGGAGGCTGGGAAGTCTGACATCGGGTGTCACAGGGCAGCGCTGCCTCAGGCACTCTAGGGGACAGTCCCTCCCAGTCCCTTCCAGCTCTGGGTGGTTCTTGGCTTGTCCTGCATCCCTCCAATCTTTGCCTCTGTTATCACACTGGCATCCTTACATCATCTTCCCTGTGTCTGTGTTCAAATTTCCCCTTTTTACAAGGACACCAGTCAAATTGGATTAAGGCCCACCCCAGTGACCTCATCTTAATTTGGTTAACTCTGCAAAGACCTATTTTCAAATAAAGTTATATTCTGAGGTCCTGGGGGTTAAGCTTTCACATATCTTCTTTTGGGGACAAAATTCAACCATAACAAATGTTATATGCGGGGCAAAACAAAGCTAGATAAAAACTTTACATCCCAAATACCAAGAAATTACACAAAGCCAACGACTAAGGAGTAAATTCTAAAACAAACAAACCAAAATTCTGGAGTGGAACTGAAGCAGTAGAAGAAATTATATGTAACATTTAATACAACTTCTTAAATTTTTGAATAACAAGAAAATACTAAACTAAAACAAAAGCAATGAAAGACAATCATGAAAGAGATTAGTTCCAGCACATGAGAAACAGACAGTGCTCAATTCAATTTCCCAGATTGAATGGTCGTTGTCCCTTCCTTCTAACTTTTCCAATCCACTGTTAAGCTGTTGCTCTGAATTTTTCAGTTCATATGTTGCACTTTGCAGTTCTTTATTTTCCTTTTGGTTCTTTTTTATAAATTACTTTTCTCTGTTGAGATTTCCCACTTGTTCACTCATAAATATGTATTATTTGTTAATAGTTGCTTGAGAGTTCTTGCTTGTTAATTCCAACATATGGGTAACCAAGAACCATTTTCCAAAAGCTGCATTTTTCTCTTGACTAGATGGCTCATGTTCTCCGTTCCTTTTCATATCTAGTAATTTTTATTGTGTGCTGAACATTGTGTGACACATGGTAGAGAGAAAATCACATCTTCTTCCTATACAGGGTGTTCAGGGAAACCACTGGTACTTCCTTTTGTTCTTGTCAGCCTTGGTTTTATTTGTTGTTGGAG
>NW_017733252.1:18912-20180 GCF_001890085.2 Hipposideros armiger | reverse complement strand
TAATCTGACACACCATTTGGGTTTAATGACTTAGAGCTTAAGGAGCAGCTTCAACCCTTGAATAAAACTACTCTATGCATGCAAGAGGTCATTAACCTTCTGTGACTTTTTTACATCATTATGGAAGAGTGTAAAGGCCTGTAACCATGTGTGCATCTGCCTTTCTGCTGCCCAACCCATTTCCCTAAGAACCAGCTGCCAGGGGAAGGCCAGAGGCAGGAAAGAGTCCCGGGGTCCATTTAACTGCTGGAAATTCTGAGAACTCAACTGTGAGTCAAAGGTGTCTGATGGAAAACACGGTGTATGAGATCTGTCTTAGACAAATAGCTGAAGCGTTTCCTTGTATAGGCTCTTATAAATCCGTATGCAATTATCAATAATGTAATTATTTCTGATCATTTTTGTGAACTCTTATTAGCGCAAAACAACAAATTATCCCCAAATTAATTCTGTTTGGTCTTAGATTGCATCATACTTTACAGCATATCTCCTTTGCCAATTATGATTGACTAATGTCTGGCTTAATTAAGCTAATGTTAAAATTAATTGTCATTCCCAGAACTCATATCAATTAATGGCTGAGATAAGTGACACATAAGCCTTTTTTCTTCAAGATTTTAGAAAGTATTTTAAGATACAAGACTTTGTTGAGTGGTTTTGGGGTTTTTTTGTTGTTTTTTTAAGATTTTATTGGGGAATTGAGGGAGGGGAACAGCGTTGGGGAATCAGGGAAGGGGAGCAGACAAGTTGCTGTCCTTTTGTTCTTCAGTCTAGTTGTGGAGGACGTTGTTTCACTGACCCATGTTGGTATTATCATTGCACTCTTCCCGGGTGAGGCAATCAGTCGCTGGCCATTGGACGGCTGTTCATGGCAGCCCCTTACACTGGCTGCCAGCTGCTCATGGTAGCTCATGGCAGCTCACTGCAGCCCCACTGCAGCCTACGGCACCACTGGCGACCCATGGCAGCCCAGCTCCAGGTCGACCTGTTGTTCACCATGTTAGCTGTAGAGGGTGCAGTGTCACTGGCCCTCATGTGGGATCCAAACCGTGGCCCTGCTGCTCAGAGCCGGCGCTCCCAAGCCAGACTTTGTTGACTGTTTAAACACAAACTTTTGAAGCAGAAGAGGGAGGAGTAGTTGAGCACTAAAATTTAACCATCAAAAATGTACTCAGCGGGAACGGATTCAATGGAATTGTAATAGATAAGCATGATATCGGGGGTGGGAGGGCAATAGATGGGGGAGGGGGGTTGTTACTTTGTGAGGG
>NW_017733252.1:10749-18456 GCF_001890085.2 Hipposideros armiger | reverse complement strand
CGACTCAGGGCAGCCCAGGTCCAGGTTGAGCTGTTGTTCAGCATCTTAGCTGTAGAGGGCAGTGTCACTGGCCCTCATGTGGGATCTGAACCGGGGACCTCTGGCGTCCCAAGCCAGCTCTTAACCAACGCGCCACTCGGCCGGCCCAGGAGAATATCTTTACGGATAAACTTCACAAAGTCTCAAACTCATTTTGTGAACTTCCACGTAAGGATCAAAATTATCTACATACAAAAAAAGGGGGGGGGGAGCCTGTTTAGTGTGTTCAGAAATAAATTTAAGTATGTCAGTCTCAGGGCCATTTAAGTGATGAGATGGTATTTTGTGTAAATAAAAAGAGATAGAGATAGAAGCGCCAAGAACACTAGAGTTGTTAGCCTTCTGCTTTGTGTCGCCTTAACTCTGACAGCTCCTACAGTTGAAAGATAAGGAGTCCAGAGGGATGGCACTGCAGTGCACGCTGTCACAGTGCCAGCTCCGCAGGCGCTCAAGGAATTCTGATGGAAGAAAAAGGAGCACAACTAGTTTTTCTTTATCAACCAAGACTACATTCCAGCTCAGACCACAAGTAACATATAACAGATAGAAAAACTCATGTTTCCTCAAATGATTTTTAGTGTTTCTCACACATTGAATATGTTTGCTGACTCCTTTCTAAAGTGACAAGCGTTTAGGAAATATCTTTAAATATTCAAATACATAATGAAATATATAAATATAATTTTCCTACTTCTGACTGCTACCTTCTTTTTCCCTAAATAAAATTCAAGAAGCAATTTTATCCAAATGACAGTTTAAAGGCAGTCATCCCCTTCCTGATGGGCCGTGTCACCAGCCCTGTGTTCCAACTGGCTGGCACTGGGAGCAGTGGTCAGGCATAGGTTACAGTAAAGCTACACGTTCAAATTTACATAACTTCACAAATTACTTAAAATTTTACAACAATGTACTACTTTCATAATAAAATATGAAAATATTTCTATTTTGAGGGGGAAAGCAAGTTCACTTTTCTGAGCAAATACCAACATTATAAATATACCAAACCTAAATAAAGCCAAAATTATATATTGTGAATATTTGTTAACATTATTACCTAGTNTTGTTTACTGGCTAAAAACTCCCTCACAGACAGTGCCGTGTGAGCTGGTGCATTGTCGTGATGCAAGAGCCAGGAATTGTTGGTGAAAAGTTCAGATCATTTTCATTTAACTTTACATGCAGCCTTTTCAGCACTGTTAACTGTTTGTCCAGTTGGTACAAATTCATAATGAATAATCTCTCTTATATCAAAAAAGGTTAGCAACACTGTTGCAACAAGTTTGAGAACTTGAATAAATTTGTCAGACCTTGGATAAATCTGATTTAGTCAAAATGTAATCCTTTTAATATATTGCTGAATTTGGTTTACTATTACAATAAAACTCATCAATAACTCCCCCCAAATAACTTGAAATTGAGAGTAATTGATTGGCACTTTTTCCTATTGTTTCTCAAACAGAGGCTGATTAAAGTTCTTAGCCTCTTCAGGGGTTGTGGAGGGGGCTAGGGTAGCTGTAGGTAATCAATTATTACTTGGGAAGTGGAAAGTAGAGGACAGGCCCCTGCTCCCAATATCCTCCCAGCTTAATCCCCACAGATCCAGCTGTTTTTAATGGACTGATTAAATAAATGTATTTCATTTGGTTCTCATTGTTATATTGTGGTGGTGCTTTACTACACCTTGAAATTTTACATCTATGTCCATGAGTGAAATTAGCTCAGAAATATTACTTATTCATTGGTCCTCCGTATCAGGTCCGTGTATCATGATATAAATTGCAAAGTGTGTCTTCTTGTTGCCTGGAGGAGAGTGTGTAAGATCTGCACTTGTTTCTCCCCTGAATATTTGGAATGACTACCTAGTGAAGCCAGCTGGCCTGGAGTTTTCCTTTAAGGGAAGAAACATACTACTGATTTAATCCTTTAAAGATTTTTGAACCATTGCGGTTTTCTGTTTCTTCTTGAGACAGTCTTGGTATACATCCCCTCAAATTTGTCCACTTCATCTAGATTTTCAAATTCATTGGTACAAAGTTGTTAATACATCTTTTTCCTAATTTGTGTGTATGGCATCTGTAGTGATGGTCCCTTTTTTATTCCAGTATTGGTTATTTGTACCTTCTATTTTTGATCAATTTAGCAAGAGATTTGTCAATTTTCTTAGCGTTATTGAAGAGTAACCTTTTAGCTATCCAGTTCCTTCCTACTGCATGTTTGTTGTTTCAGTTAATTATTGCTCCTATCTTTATTATTTACTTTATTTTTCCTTTTTGGGTTAATTTTGCATTTGCTTTTAAACTTATTTCATGCATATTAAACTCACTAATTTTCAGCCTTCTTTCTAATACATGAATACAAAGCTATAAATTTTCCTCTTATCACTTCTTTGGCTTCATCCATGGTTTCAATAAGCAGCATTTTCATTATTCAGTTCAAAATTTATTTTTAATTATAATTTATTACTTGACATATCACTTATTTAGGATGATTTTTCTAATTTCCAAAGTTATGAGAATTTTCTATCTTTTTGTTTTTTATTTCTCCCTTAATTACATTATGACTAGAAAGTATTTGGATAGTGTTTCAATCCTTTGAAATGTTTTAACTCTTGCTTTACATTCATTGTTTGTAAAAGCTTTGTGTGTAATGGAAAATAATGTGTTTTTTGTAGTTGGTTAGAGTGTTCAATAAACACTTATAAATCTAGTTTGTTGACTATATTGTTCAATCTTTTATATCTTAACTGTTTCTCTGGTCTGATTATTTCTTTCAAGCACTGAGAGAGGTACAGTAAAATTTCCCTCTAAAACCGTAAATTTGTCTATTTCTCCCCATGGTTCTATCAAGTTGCTTTATGTACTTTGGTGTTATTTTTATGTGGTGCCTACAAATTTAGATAATCATATCTTCCTGATGAATTGAAATTTTTATCATCATGAAGCGTCCTTCCTCATCTCTGACAATGCTTTTTGTCTTACAGTCTATTTTGTAAGGCATTAATCCATTTATACCAAGTATCTTTTGTAAATACAAATAATATAGCTTTTCTATCATTTTACTATTATTCTCCCTGTATTATCATGATATATACAGTTCAATTTTTAACATTCAGTATACCACTCTTTGTCTCTTCTAAACCAGAGAGTTTAGTCATTTACATTTCCTGTAATTATTAAGATATTTAGGTTTAAACCTGACGTCTTATTTTGTGATTCCTACTTGTCTCACTTCTTTTATTTTTTATTCTCTCCTTTTTCTGTAGTATTTTGATTAGCTAAGATTTCCTTATCATTTAACTTTTCCTGTCTATTAGTTTGGAAACTATGCATTCTAATAATCTTACTCTAGAAATTATAACACCAATGATCAAATTATCAAAATATAAAGATAATCAAAATCTTTGTTATTTTCTTGAATAATATAAGGAACTTTGAACACTTTAACATCCCATAATTTATCTCTCCTCTTTAGACCCCATTAAATATTAATATTGTAGTCAATCAATGTTCATTTACATTTACCTGTATATTCACTCTCTGTTATTAATTCTTCTTTTGTATCTGGGATCATTCATCTTCTGTCTGCTTAAGAATTCCCTTTAGTAAGAGTCAGTTGGTGATGAATTCTTCCCATTTTCACTTGTGAAAATGCCTTTATTTCACTCTCATTCATGAAATATAGATTCACTATACACAGAGTTCTAGGTTGGCAGTTGAAGAGATCAATGCCATTCAATTTTCTGCTTTGAATGTTGCAACCTAGAATTCAGTTGTGTGTAACTGTCAAGCACTAAAAGGTGACCTGTCCATTTTCTCTGACTGGTTTTAAGATTTCTCTTTGTCTTATAAGGTATCCATTGAGTTGTAAATTTTTATTATATTTATTTATAAATTTCAAGTTTTTATCACCTTCCCACATGGTTGGCTGGCCCTGAACCAAACATGCATGCAACAGGCTCATAGTCCCCTGCTGGAGACAAAAGGTCTGAATGGACTGAAACTGTCATTCAACAGACTGCATGCAGTTCCAGCATAGCCAAGAGAGCTACCTACTAAGTAAAGGAAGACACCCATGGAGAAAAATTACAGAATTCTGCACTCCACACCTTAAGTCTCATAATGACCAGGGTACAACCCAAAACTACCCAACACACAAAGAACCAAGAAAATAGAACATATTTTCAAGAGAAAAGATAATTAGTTGCATTTGACTCTAAGTTTGGTTCCAGGTGCTGGAATTTTCATTTCAGTCTTTAGTTGCTTTACCATTTTGTGTATGTTGTTAGTAAGGGTTTCTTTTCCCTCCTTCCCTCCCTCTCTCCTTCCTTCCTTCTTTCCAACTGTTTGTCTAGTCAATTTTCCCAATACTATTTATTGAAAACTTCCATCCTTGCCCCACTGCTCTAAAGTGCAGCCTGTCATATAACACATGGCCATGAATCAGGTACACCCAAATCTGTTTCCGGCTTTTCTACTGTACTCACTTGACTCATTGTCTACAAACACCATGGTGTGTGGCCACACAGCTCTATAATATGACTTCCTACTTGACACAGCAAATCTCCCCCTTACTCAAAGATATCCTGGCACTCATGGTACTCTGCAAGTCCATATATATTCTAGAGGTAGCTCCTCAGGTTACACTTTAAAATGAAACGATTGAAAGTCTGTTAAAAGTGTGACTGTGGGACCTGGAATCAGTAAGTTGACTGGGGAAGAACCTGCATTATAGTATTAGTCTGTAATTCATGGACACCCCTCAGCTTTTCATTTCTTTCATCTCTTTAAATGTCTAACAGTAAAGTTTTATAATTTTCCCTATAGAGGTCTTTTCTTAGATTTATTTCTAAATGTTTGACATTTTTTCATGCTACTTTAGTGGTATATTTTAAATGATTTTTTGGCTATATTACAATGCAATATCATATGTAATTTGGGGTACAAAGAATGCAGTATTTGGTATATTCAAAACTTCTGGTAACTTATCTATAGATTGCTTTGGTTTTTCTATGTGCACAGTCAGCTATATTTATTGCTTTACAATCCTTGTAACTTATTTTTTAGTACTTTCTGCACTGGCTGAGACAAAGTTGGGTAGAAGTGCTGTCAGCTGACATCCCTCTTGTTCTCCTCTCTCAGCCAAGTTCTCTACACTTCACCACGGGCTGATGTTGGGTGTTGGTCTCCTGTAGTTGCCCTTCATCATAGGAAGGAAGGTCCTGCCTACTATCAGTTTGCTAAGAGGGGTGGTTTTTGTTTTAATTGAGTGCAGGCTGAACTTTACCAAATGCTTTTTATATGTCTACTGGGGTGATCATATTATTTTTCTCATTTAAGGTGTCAATATGAAGAACTATATTGATCTTCCAATGCCAGTCTATTTCTAAAATACATTCAACTTGGTGATGAGGTATTTTTTCCTTCTCCTTTTACTGCTTTCAGTTTGCTGATATTTTGTTCAGGATTTCATGAGCAAATGGCCTGTAATTTCCTTTCTGGCAATGTCCTTATCTGGTTTGCGTACAAGGTTATGGCCGACTCATACAAGAAGTTGGGATGTGCTTCTTCTCTCTGTTTCCTGAGATCATTTCTGTAAGGTCAGTGCTAGTGGTTCCTGAAAGGCTTCCCAGAGCTCACCAAGGTCACCGCCCCCACCCCTACCCGTCCCAGAGGTGGTTTCCTGGAGGGCTTGTATTCCTTGTCTCCTCTGCTTGGCATAGGCTAAGACATGTCCCCTGTGGGACCCCAGGGCTTCAGCAGGACAACGGGCAGTCTTAACGTGGGCAAGTCCCCACAGGACTTCCTGCCCCGGTCGGACAGTGCCCACACTGTCCCAAGTGGGGGCTGTGGGCAGCACCCTTGAGACACAAGTGGCTGTGTCACTCTCGTTCTCCCGTACTTTTGTTTCCATCCAGTGATGGACCCCACAGTTCCCTACTACATCAGACCATTGGTGCTTCCATGGTGTTTTATTTCCTAAATGCAGTCTGTTTCATTTCATTTCACCTCAGCAGGAAGATTTAGCCTAATTACATCATCAGATAACAGAAGTGTCAGCTACCCTGTTGTCACGAAGATCCTCCTTTCACCCTGTGATACAGCAGAAGGTGGGCCAGCTAGAACTGTTGTTTTCTTCTCTACAGAATAACATCAGCAGTACCCTAGAGGGAGGTAAGACTTCAAAATCAATCACCAATTCCAAAAACACAAGCTTACACTTAAACATTTTTTGAGTTAGCAAATGTCCAAATGTCTTAGTGTCATTGTTTCAATGAATAAAAATGGAAACCTTAGTGTTCATCTGTCTTATCCAAGGAAAAGTCTTACCATAAATGTCTTCAAGAAGCACGTTTTCGAGTAACAGAAGAGGAGTCGGGAATGCTGCTGAGTAAATCACAGGCAACAGTAAAACGTGTGATCACATGTCTGCTTGTGCACTCGCAAGGAGAAAAGAACATTCAGCTATGCAGCTTTCATCAGGATGCCGGTAAATTTCATCTCTTCAATTTTCTGGGGCTTAGTGTCTGTAATATTCACAGCTTTCAATGTTCCTTGGATAAAGAAAAGTACGATGACATTTCTGCCTATTTGTTCCATTTGCTGTGAGAACCACGTGCATACTTAGCAACACTGAAGTATTATTCTTTTTTCCTCTACAAAATAATATGGACTTTCTTCAGGCTGAATCCACAGTCAATGTTACTTAAAACAAAAAAAGAGTCAGGAAAAGGATTCTCTAAATAACGTGCAGTGTATTTTGTAAATCACAATGCACTCCTACTATGTGTTGGTGCACAGTAGGTGGTCATGCGTGTTCTCTGGGAGCGTAAACTACTCACACAGATTATGCCACTAGGTGACATTTGCAGAAAACACTGTACCATTTGGCAGATGCTTGTAAATTCAAGGAAAGAGTTGTCCAGGAAAAGGCAACTCATAAACATTAAGGACTTGAGAATTATAGAAAAGACCCTTTCAGAAGGTGAACTGTTGGTTTTGCTAACCTCAGGATATAGGTTGGGGATATAATTTTTTAAATAGACAGTATCTTTTAAATAGACAGTAGAATGTTGACCATCAGAGCACACTAGCTACGTTGATCTTGGGTGCCAGAGGGCCAGGCACTCAATGAACAATTAGCACAGTCACATAACCAAAGGAGTGACAGCAAAAAGGGGTGTTCAAGACCACCTGGTCCAACAGAGGGACCCGTGCTCAGGAGACATGCCATTGGATTAGCTCGCAGTCCCACCAAAGCCTCCATTTCAGGCTAAACATCTTGGGCAGTCAGCTCCAGGTTCTACAGAACTCACCGTTCCTGAGAGTGTCACGCAACTGATGCCGCCGAGGCTGTTTATTACAGAGCTGAGCTCAGAAGCTGCTGCACGGGGCACACAGGTCAAGTTCCTGAGGGCTTGTGCCGGTCAGCTGCTTGGGAACCAAAGAGCCAAAGGGCCAGGGAGCAGCAGGGGAGTTTGGAAATTACCTTTTGATCACTGGTTGTGTGTGGTCCTTGCTCCTGAAGGTGGAGCAGATGTGCAGGTGTCGTGGAGAGTGTCAGGCTGCCAGGACGACGGCTGCTGGTGGTGGTGTGGAGACCACCATCTTCCTGCTCAGGGCACCAATGTCAGCTGCCAAGAAGGAGAATATCTTTTCTTTTTTTTTTTTT
>NW_017733252.1:0-9164 GCF_001890085.2 Hipposideros armiger | reverse complement strand
TACACATTGTGAAAGGGTTCCCCCAGTTAGTTAACACCTCCATCACCTCACATATTTACCTTTGTTTGGTGAGAACATTTAAGTTCTGCTCTCTTAGCAAATTTCAACTATATAAGACAGTATTATCAACTGCAGTCTCCAAGCTATGCATTATATCCTCAAACCTTATTCACCTCATAGCTGGAAGTTTGTACCCTATTACCCACCTCCTCACCCCCAGCCCCTGGCAACCACTGTCCTACTGTTTCTGTGATTTGACTTTTTCTTTTCTTTTTTTAGATTCCCCATCTAGGTGAGATCATACAGTACTTGTCTTTGCCTCTCAGACTTACCTCACTTGGCATAATGTCCTCAAGGTCCATCCATGCTGCGGCAAACAGCAGAGCTTCCTCTTTCTCTGGCCTAGTACTGTTTCATTGTTTGTACGTACCTCATTTTCTTTATCCATTCACCCATCAGCAGACACTCAGGCTGCTTCTGTACTGTGAATCAAGCTGCAATGAGCACAGGGTGCAGGTATCTCTTCACAATACTGAGTTCATTTCCTTCGGACAAATACCCAGGAATGGGATTGCTGGGCCATCTGGGTAAGTGGTCCCCTTGGGAGACCTGCCCGCCATGGCAAAGAGGATGAAAGGCTGAGCAGCAAAGAACAAACTCTAGGCCAGAGTCACACTTGCACATGAAGGGGGGTGAGGAAAACTGTGGTTTACACAGTTTGACCAAAGTGATACAAGGGACTCATAGAAAATGGGATCAAAGTGATGATGGTTTTGAGAGCATCTCCTATGTTTATTTACCATTATCTGAAATACTTGCTTCTATTGAAAATTTGGTCATTTTTTTCATTGTCCATTTCTTTCTTTTTTTAACACTGTATTACCACTAATTCAGGACATTGTTATTTACATAAGATTTCTTTTCAGCCTCACAACAGTCATTTAAGGGATAAGCACAAACATGAAACTAAGGCAAAAAGAAAAGAGGGAAAATGACAAGAGTCATTCATTTAATTTCTTCAGCAAATATTTTGGGACACCTACCATATGCCACGTGGTAGGTAGCTCAGGTCATGTGACTGAGCAATGAACAAGAAAAAGTCACTTCCCCAATGGCGAGAGGCGGACAGTAAGGAAATAGACACATGCACATATAGGACGTCAAGGCATGCGAGTGACGCAGGTTTGTTCTGTCCCCACAGGTATAGTATGGCAGGTGACGCTCACTGCCTTGGAGCAAAGGTCACACAGCCAATCATTCCATATAACAGACCCGAAGCTAGAATCAAGGCCTTGGGACTTCCCAGCCCAGTTTTCATTTCTTCTTTCTCATGAATTCACGTGCATGTTCAGCAAACATTTACTATTTGTTAGACGCCACTGTGCTTAGTCCTGGGGAAGTACAGACATAGAAGATGAGCCCCGCCATTCATGGGCCTCCCGACCTCACAACGCTCATCTGCCTCTTTATCTTAAGGTAAAAGTGTCTAACATTTTGCTGTAAAACCAACTGTGCAGTGACTGCAACAATTCAATTCCACTGGGCCCAGGCCAGGCACTCCGGACAAAGCTCAGAGCTACATGCAGCCCACTTTCCATCCCTTTAAAAGCTACCACTCATCAATATAGGAGATTTGGTCCAATGTATGTTGTGTGCTGATGTTATGTTGAAATTCTAGGCAAATCAAAATTTTGTAGATGAAATTCTACTTTAATGAAAGCTTCCTGTATAAATCCTTGGGTTAAGTAAAGAGAAGCATTACCCGTTAACTTATTATTGAAATCTGGGTTTCAGAGCTTAAAGACAAGCGTGTCGGCACTTTCCACATGTTGAGAAGTCTAGAGCCTCCATCAGAAGGAGAGGGGTATCTTGGTTTGTCTTCCGGAAACCCCTGCAGGACAAGGCCAATTGGGAGTGTGTTTGGGGGCACATTATAATGGGAAGACTGTGGCTAGCACCAAAGGGGAGCTTTAAGGCACATGTGACACTGAAGCAAAACCTTCCCGACACAAGCCCTAGTCTATTTTCTCTGTGGCTCCTGTCAGCCAGGGCAAATGTGCAACCTCCTTGCCCTTCTGCCATGCTCTGCATCCTCCCTGCTCTCGCTCCTGGTCCTGGGTGTTTAATAGCACTGTGCTGGCCCCAGAGGTCCTGAAACATTCTAGGGCCTGCCCTCCCTGGGGCCACCCAGGCCTCGAGCCCACCAGAGTCTGTGTCCCGAGCCCTCCCAGGCAGCTGCCACTTGAGGACACGATGCTCTGGTGTGCAGGTTCCTAGGAAAGGGTCCATCTCCTTCTGGGGACATTTGCACATTAACAGAATTCTTGACAGCCTCTTACTCCAAAGGAAAATGCTAGTGAAGAGATCTGAGTCACCACAGACAGCGGGCATCAAACCAGCCCTTGGCCACAGGTGCTGCCCTGCATCCTCTCCAGGCCCACCCCCTTGCTGGTCCAGCCTGAAACCCTGTTTTCCCACATTGCCTCCCTGATTGTGCCTTTGCTGTGGACCTTCACCCTTTATGTCGTGTCTCCTCCTTCTGCTGACCAGGTGTGATCCTCTAGTCAAAATGGCCTGTTTTAGCCTACGTGGAAAAAAACAACAACAATGCCATACATGGGAAGGCACTCGCGGTCAACACTAGTGTGAGTGTGCACATTTAATCCGGGCGCTCCGAGACAAGTATGGAACAGCTATCCCAGCCTCCCAGCTTCTGCCAAGACTTGTGCTCTGGAGGACACCATAAGCAGAGCCTGGGGACACCCAGGCCAGCGAGACGTCACAGATGCTAACACGTTCCTGCATGTCTCTGAGGAGAGCACCACTCTCCCAGGGCAGTGAGCCACCCCAGCAGCACCTGCAGAAGAAGTTGGGGACTGTCACCCATAAAGGGGAACTGCCAACTCAACAGGGAGAAAACGTCCACCAAGACAAGAAGTTAATATAAGAATTGGAACAGGAAGTTCAAAAACTATGGTGAATATCCTCAGAGGAACAGAGGTGGACATCTGATGTTTCACATTCAGCTATAAGCAAACTGCTGGAATCGAAAAATTTATCTGTTGGAGGGGAATTTTAAAGGATGCAGAAAAAAATGTATTCAGTCCAGAATGAAAAAAATCTAAAGAGCCAGCTAGTGAACTAGAGAGCAAATCAAATAGTCGTCCCTAGATGACTGGTAAAGAGATCTGAGGCACAACGGACAGCAGGCACATTAGTAGGACATCAGTACCAAACACCTGAAGATTATAAATTCTCAGATTCCCCAAAATGTTGATCATTCTTCATTATGCTAGAAATTTCAGCTAAGCAAAACATTTAACCAGAACAGGCTTTCCAAGCATATTTTTAGTTGCAAAATTTTTATTTAAAGGGCTCTTAAGTAGCAGCCCCATATACATGTCCCCTGCTAGTCTAAGTGCAAATAAGAGAAAGATACCCAAATCTCTATCTGGTGCCACACAGCAACTACCCCAGATTATCCCAAAGCTGAGTGGCTTTTTTTTTTCCTTTTCAATTTTTTAAAGATTTTATTGGGAAATTGGGGAGGGGAACAGTGTTGGGGAATTGGGGAAGGAGACCGGCCAAGTTGTTCTTCAATCTTCGTTGTGGAGGGCGCCAGTCACCATCTGGCTTCCTGTGGGCACCTCACGGCTTCTAAGCTCAAGTTGCTGTGTTCAATCTTAGTTGCAGGTGGGCATAGCCACCATCCCATGCGGGAGTTGAACCAGTAGCCTTGTTAAGAGCGCATGCTTTATCCACTGAGCCATCTGGGCGGCAGCTCGGCTCTAGGTGCCGAGTTCAGTCTTAGTTGTGGGTGGGCGTAGCCCACCATCGAACAGGCAATCTTATTACACCAGCTGAGCCATCCTGCCACCTGATGGCAGCTCAGTGACAGCTCAGCTTGAGTGCAGCGTCACTGGCCCATGTGGGAATTGAACCAGCGGACCCGTTACTCAAAACCCGTGCTCTTAAGCCAACTCTTAATCAACTGAGCCACTCGGCCGGGACCTGAGTGGCTTATTAATTTGCTCATGATTCCATGACCGGTAGTTTGGACATCTGGGCACAGAGGTGGCCGCATGGTGTCATTTGTGTAGATCTGCTAAAGTGTGCTCTGACTGAGGACCTGGCTTTGCAGCCTCATTCTGCAGACCATGCTAGAAACGACCAACAATCCTGCAAGTCTCTGTGACATACAGCTTGAAAACCACTGAACCAGACCTGAATCTGCGAATGGTCATTCCTGGCCGCTGTGCACACCAACCAAATGATGGCAAACGATGACTATTCCTGATGTCCACCAAATGCCTGCAGCATGCAGGAGGTCCATGCAGTGAGAAGCTGCCCATGTCTGAGCAGTGACACAGACACAGGGACACCTGCCAGTCACAGCCAGGCCCTCACCAGGAAACAGGAACACTCAGGCCCTGGATTAGGAGGTGGCACGTGTTTCTGCTGGAGCTCCTTCCACACGTGCAGACGACCGCCTTCCGAGGACCACGTCACTCACTCTGCAGCTGACGCCTCTGCCTCTCCTTACTGAGAAGCCTGCTTTCCACCTGTGTCTATGACCGCACACACATCTGGAACCCAAATGGCCGGCCATTTCTGTCCTGAGAAACCTGACAGACGAACTATGCTCAACGCTGAATTTGAATCTTCTCCTTTTCTGAAGCCACGCCACACTAAGTTCTTGGGTAAAATATTATTTCTTTTATCATTAAGTAAATAGGTGTGTAGCCTTAATGTCAGTTTTATTCCCTCTCTCTTTCATTCAATAGCACCCAGCAAGAAAATTTGGTTCAGATTTGTCAAATATCTGCGTTAATGTGCTGTTGGGACTAAAGTTACTCTTTGTGAAATGCCTTACAAGTCTGATGATAAGCAGTATGGAATTTAACTGAGGCAATTTTTAAAAATTATCATGGCTTGCTCTTCAAATAGTTTTTTTATTGGAAAATTATGAAGAGATTTATTGGATTTTTTAGACAACCATATTTCTTTACCTGATGTGAAACTTTCTGGCACTTTCCTTTCCTTGCACTGTTTTTTGAGTATGGTCATGGGCCACTTACAGATGGGGACATGTTCTGAGAAGGCATTGTTAGGCGATTTCGTCATCATCGAGCGAACATCACTGAGTGCACTGCACAACCCACATGGTCTAACCCACAGCACATCTGGGCTACATGCCCACATAGCATATTACTGTACTGAGCACTGGAGGTAAGTGTAACACAGTATAAGTACTTATGTGTCTAAACAAATCTAAACAGAAAAGTTACGGTAAACATATGGTACAAAAAATTAAAAAACGGCATGCTATGAGTGGAGCCTGCAGGACTGGAAGCTGGTCTGGGTGAGAATGTGATGGCCAGGGACATACTATGCACAACTGTAGGCTTTATACACACTGTACACTTAGGCTGCACTAATTTATAAAACAATACCAGATTAAATCAAGCACAAGAGGAAATTACTCTATCAAGGGACTCCAATAGGAGAAGACCACACAGTGATGGATGAGGGGTGCTGCTGCTATGCTATCTGCCACACCCCAAACAGTGTGAGCCAGTTACAGTCCTTCCAATGTCAGACACAAACACTGATTCCACTATAGCCTAATCAACATTGGATATTATCTATTTTTAAATCTTTGCTAATCTAGTAGGCAAAACAAATCATATTAATCATTGTTTTATTTTTTACTACCTCCAGTACTAGAGAGGTATATCTTATTTCCATATATATATATATATATATATATANGGGTGGCACCTGGGCTGCTGAGCCTGGGGATCTCAGCAGATCGGAGACTTTCCTTGCCTCTCCTCCAAACCGCACGCTAAGGCAGAATCCTCAGGTCGCGCGCATAGCAGAACAGAGGAGGAAGGTGCGTGATCGGAGGCACAGACTTCTCACGCCCACGGCAGCGGAGACTGGGGGTCTCAGCAGATCGGAGAGCGCTCACCGCTCACTCCCTACCCCTCCAGCGCTCGCTAGCTAAGGAAGAATCCTCAGGCTGTGAAGCAGAAAGGGGGGGGGGCATAGTCCGTCTGCTTGCGCGGCTGAGGAGGGTATCCAGGACAGAGCAGACTGTTTTGCAGCAACTGGACGCGCTCAGCCTCTGGAGCTGAACGTCTGGCCAGGTGTTCGCTAGGATCCACGGGGCGCGCAGTTACTGGAGCAAAAATCCCAAACTGGGGAGGAGAAGAGGGAAGTGAGAAGCGTGGAGTCACAGCCCACATCCCACAGTGGTGGAGACCAAGCAGCTTAGCCAGGGGGGGGGGGGGCATAGTCCGTCTGCTTGCGCGGCTGAGGAGGGTATCCAGGACAGAGCAGACTGTTTTGCAGCAACTGTACGCGCTCAGCCTCTGGAGCTGAACGTCCGGCCAGGTGTTCGCTAGGATCCACGGGTCACACAGTTACTGGGGCAAAAATCCCAAACTGGGGAGGAGAAGAGGGAAGCGAGAAGCGTGGAGTCACAGCCCACATCCCACAGTGGTGGAGACCTAGCAGCTTAGCCAGGGGGTGCCTGGCGTTGGAAGGGGCTTTTTTTTTTTTTGCTTTTTTTTTTTCTCTCTCTTTCTTTTTTTTCCACTGTTCTTTCAGATAGGAAAGATAAGCTGCATAGATAAGTGCACACTCCCACCCTCCCTTAGAATCCTTGTCCCCCTCCCGGCCAGAACTGGAAACTGACTTCTGAAGAAAGAAATCAGCCAAAACAAAGGTGCTTCAACTCCCTGGGGGTTGAATAATTTACATGAGAAAAGGCTGCAGGTGGGAGCAGAACAGCTTTGGCTAGGAAGGCCTTCCAGCAGCTCTGAAAACCCCATCCCCCACCCTCCAATAGTCCCAGTGGAAAGAGCACCCAAAGACGCACATCCAATCCACGGCGCAGGAATCTGAGTGCCTCTGGACAGACAGGAGCAGAATTAACACTGACTGTAAAAAAACTACCAATCATACCTCATAACTCCACTCATCTTAAATACACCTNGGCTATTTGTATTCATCTATGAATGACCTCTTCATATACTTTTCCTATTTGTCTACTGGTTTCTTTTTTAAAAGATGTTTAAATATTTTTTTCAAAAAAGCAAGGACTCAATTTTCCTTCCTTAGACCACTGTTTTATTTATAAGGGTGAAATGGAGGCTAAAACGATTTCTCAGGGAATTCAAGCAAATAAAATCTTTACTTTGCCTTCAATTATCTGGCTATTCCACAGGCAAATTTTGATATGAATTGTCTCTGTAATTTCTTTAGTTCTCTGCTTTACTTTGCAGCTTCAGCCAAGAAAAGTTAGATTATTTCCATTGTACTTTGAAGAATGTAGAAATAAAATATCGCTTCACTTTGTCCTTAACAAAACCAAAATCTAACACGACATTAATTCCGCCTTCCTATTTTTGGTAGGTATCTCTAACAAAGCCTTTCTTACTGTTTTTACCTAAATCTTCCAAGGCTTTGTATTAAGCATGTTCTTTTTGGCCATTTTGGCTGAACTAATGAGTCAGGTTGGAGAAGGAAAAATGGGTCTCAATTCAGCTGTTCTGGATGGCTCCTGCAAACGAACTATCATCTCCTTTTGGGAGGTCAGGCATGACGCTGGGAGAGGAGTACAGGGCCAGGAGTGGAGGGCCCAGTGGGATGTCAGAGGAGGGCAGAAAGCAAAAAGACAGGACATTCTAGTAAAAAGGGAAATACAAATAATAAAAGATACAACTATTATTTCCAGAGGCTACAATTTTTCCTCTAGAACTGAAAAAAGAAATCAAATTAAAATAATTAAAATAAATTTTGGGGGTAAGTGACTGTATGTAAAATTAATTTTTAAAATTTGATAACATGCTTATAAATTAGCAACAATGACTAGAAAATATGAAAAGAGAGAGCAAAAGAGAGAAAGAATATGTACTAGCATACTACGATTCTTGACAGGACCTAAAATAATAAAATGTCTGAAAATTTTAAAGAAAAAGGGGGATAGGAAATGTGAAAGAAACAGAAAGGACAGCCTTCTGTTTCTAATAATGACTAAAAAGACGCTATCGGGCCACACACCTGCAAAAAACAAATGTGAATCAGACACCCAACAAAAGCAGCTGCCTGAAGGACCCCAGATGAGAGGTAGCCTGTGGAGTCTGGGGGGGGCCACACCAGAGAACACTTGAATGAGCCTGTCTCTGTGGTGTGGTGCAGGCCCCAAGGGTGCTCACAGTCAGACACGTGGAGTGCACAATCCAGAGGATCCCCAAATCCTGTCTGTGTGTTTCTGAACTACACATGTGTGGGATGGACTCTAGGAATATCTGCTAAAGAGAGATCTGAACTGAGACCATTATTTTGAGACCAAGATAACTGCCTGCTAAAACCAAGAAACGACCCCCGCCAGAGAAAATGAACAGAATCCTGTCTTTACAACTTAACATTTCAAATGTGCAGGATGTGCAAAACTACCTCACAGGCAAACCAACCAACCTCAGGGAAATGGAACCCATCTCCAGGGAAAAGAAAATAAACTGACAGGAAGCCTGAGATGACTCAGATGTTGGAATTAACAGGCAAAGATTTTAAAGGGGAGATTTTAACTATCCTCAGTGAAATAAAATATGTTCACAGAGGAATACAAATGACAAAAGAAAAAAAGAACCAAAAGAAAATTTCCAAAACCAAAAAAACTTAATATCTTGAAACACAAAATTTACTGGGTGGATTTAATAGCCAAATGGAATGACAGAAGAAGGAACACGTAACCTTGAAGATCAATAAATAGAAGTGAGATAGCGAGAAGTTTAGAGAACATAGCACAAGAAAAAATCAAATCCTGAGGGACATATTGGGTGACATCAAACAATTTTTACATATGTGTAAAGAAGAACAATAAAGGGGAGGAGAAAGAATGGGACAGGAAAAGTGTTTGAAGAAATAATGGCTGAAATTTTTCACCTTATGAAAGGTAAAACTTGACAGATTCAAGATGTTCAATAAATACAGAACTGGATGGATAAAAGAAGGTACACATCATGCTCAAATTTCCAAAGCTAAACAGAAGACTAAACTTGAGAGGAACAAAAGAAACACATTAAATGCTTATATTAGAAAAAAAAATGTTCTTAAATGGATAATCAAAGATGCAGTGTCTGGGTGGTGGCAGC
>NW_017733251.1:87524-93632 GCF_001890085.2 Hipposideros armiger | reverse complement strand
TTTTTACCACTTAGAGAAATCAAAGCCTCAGAAGTTAGTTGTCCATGATCACACTGAGTTTAGTAAAAAGTAGGACATATGGTGGTAAACTAATGACCGTCAAACAAGATTTTGATATAAACTTAACTATGCACAGATAAAATGAGAAAATAAATGCTTAGAGGATGTGTTTATACAGGGCTCAAAAAGAGAGCTCTTATGTAACTTTACTAACCATTGTCATCTCAATAAATTTAATTTTAAAAAAGAGAGGTGCAAATCTCATGTCCTTAAAAATCAGCTTTGTTCAGGCCTAATTTACATATAATAAAATGAGCTAATTGGAAGTGCACAGTTTGGCAAGTTTTAACAAATGTGCATCACCACAAAAATGATATAGAATATGTCTATCTGTAAACCCCAAAATACTGCATTCCCATCCACATAAAATCCCTTCTCTTTATATCCTCTGGCCCCTGACAATCCCTTTTCGGTTTCTGTCACTGTACATTTGTGTTTTGTGAAATCCCATATAAATGGACTAGCTTTGTGTCTGCATCCATTGACTAGGAATAATATTTTTGTGATTTATGTTATAAATATATTGTTGCATGTATCAGTATTTCTGAATATACTCTAAACATTCAAGTTCACATACCTTTGCCTTACCAGAGTTTGTCAAAACTGTAGAGATTTGACAGTGCTGAAGGGCTCACATGGAAATCATGAACGCTTTTTGAAGGGGAATTGTTAGGCAGTGAGCTGGGCATGTTCTGTACACATTGTCTCATTATATTCTCTTAATAACACTTCAAGGTGAAGTTTATTAATAAAATGAAAACTGAAGCTCACCAGATGTTAAGGAAAATGTTATGAATTTCAGCAGCTAATCGGGACATTGGAAGTAAAGGCAAATATTTGTGTTTCAATGGAAAACTATGCAGAATCTGGAGCACACTTCCCAGGTTATCTGATTATACAGTTTTTACAATGAATAATGGATAGCAAAGCAAATAATTTCAGTTTACAAACATGCTGATTCTGTCAAGTGGAAGCTTAATTTACTTCCCTGCCCTCCGTGGAAGATGCCAGGTCTGTCTCCCAATTACACATTTATTTTAATATTTCTTGTCTATAGACATGTCTGTTCTTTGGATTCTCCTTTGAGCTGTCATAACATCTTACCAATATTCTCATGAATGAGTAAAATAAAGTACTTAACACTTTCATTTTTATAGAATCATGAGAACCATGGTTCTACTTTATCTTTTCTTTTTTAAAAAAAATATTATCTTTTACCCGAAAGGAATTAAACTGAGGGATTTGACCATAAATTCTGTGTTTCTTTGCACTGCACCATAATTAGCTCCTATGTTTGNGGCCTGGGAAAATATATTTCTTAAGTCACGTAATTATTGTTTTATGTGGTATTCCTCACCTTTCTTTCTTTCTTTCTTTCTTTCTTTCTTTCTTTCTTTCTTTCTTTCTTTCTTCTTTCTTTTTTTTGTGGAATGAAATTTCCAACTGTCTGCCAGTTGGTCTTAAAATTCAAATGTAAATCTAATTGGAGGCTAATGTGAGATTATCACTGTTGCCATATTAGCTATTTATATGTATGTATTGCATGTATAAATAGCTGTTTTGAATTTAGCATTTATAGAGGGATTCAATATCAACACAGAGGTAGTCTTAAGGGCAGATTGGGAAGTATGTCAAATACAGAGTTTACTTCAGGGCTTCAAAATGTTGCCTGTGACATAAGAAGGATATATCACATGCATACCATATTTGATGTTAGAGACTAGGTCCTTTGGCAAAGGAAGATTCTGCTAAATAGCCCCTTATTGAATGTAGGATTTGCAAGTGTCTTTTCCTATCTGGTAAGGTGTCTTTTGATTTTGTTGATAGTTTCCTTTGTTGTGCAAAAGTTGTTTTTAGTTTGGTGTAGTCCCATTTGTTTACTTTTTCTTTTGTTTTCCTTGTCATTGGAGTTAAATCCACAAAAAACATCACTAAGGCTGATGCCAAGGAGCTTATCGGTTATGTTTTCATTGCAACATTAGGTATAATAGCCAAAATTGCAATAAAACTAAGTGTCTGTCGACAGATAAGTGGATAAATACATACACAGCCATAACAAAGGTGAAATCCTGACATTTGAAGAATATGGATGGACCTTGAGGGTATTGTGCAGAAAAAGACAAGTACAATATTATTTCACTCATATGTGGAGTATAAAAACAAAAACAAAATCAATGAACAAATGAAACAAACAAAACCCCCCAAATTATAGAAGCAGGCAACAANGTAAAGCAAATAATACAATAAAAATAACAGACATTGTTTCAACAACTCAAGTGATAAATTCTATAACTGAAATATATATAGTTTCCTTGGTGATCCTTGAGAAGAGGTAAATATATATGTCTGGAGAAGAAATGGCATTTAAATGAACTCTTGATGAAAACATTGGTATCTCCTTGGAGAACAAGCTAACTAAAGGCTTTTTGGGAAGATAGACCATCATTGAAACAATCACAAGGATATGTAGAAACATGCTTTTGAGGTAGTGAATAATTAAGTGTACCTGGAATTTTGTGGCACTGTTGAAAGTAGCAGAAATGGAACAAGGAGAGGTAAGGGTATGCAGAGAAACAATCATAAAAAACCTAAATGGCTCCTATTAATGCATTTGGATAATGTCAGTATGGATACATTGTTTACTTTTAAGGTTACAAGTAACATGATGCTATATGGCTTTCAGATTCAGTACTTCCACAATAAAAATGGTGTCAGAATCTTCTAGGAAATAGAGGAGAAGGGCCTGAATTAGCCATGAAAACAGAGAAAAGAAATTGGATTTAGAAAATTCTAAGACAGTGAAATTTATGTATACCAAATTTTGAGCAATTGTTTGCTTGGTGAGTGAAGAAGTAATTAATGACTTTTAGATTTTAGCTTGATATATGTTGATTATATTACTTGAATATTGAAAAATAGAAGAGTAAACAGAACCAAAATGGTATTTAGGGACACATAGTGGTGTCTGTGAAGCATGTTGGAGGAAATGACCTATAGTAGGACAGGCTACATAATTTATGAGGCCAAGTAAAAAATTAAAATGCATGGCCATTGCTTAAGAAACACTGAAAGTTTCAAGACAGTGACAGCAGAGTATTAAAGCAAGCATCAGATTCTTCTGTACATGAGGCCCGGTGTGATTTCATGGACTGAGTGCCCATGAAGCTTGCTCTATCAGCAGACAATAGAATACAAGGAAGTGAATTGTGGGAGAGAGTACTAAGCTGAAGAAATTGGCTAACAATCAATGGTGTTATTAGTTATAACTGAAGTAATGGGAGAGCTTGTGGCTCCTGCAGCAAGCGAAACCCAGGATGGGTCCTAGAAGGCTTGCATTTTCAAGGAATTTAAAAACACTGAAGAAAATTATAAGTACAATGATCAGTACAAGAGAGAAGAATCTGAAGGAAAAAAATATATATATATATATATAATTTTTTTCTCCCTAATGTGGAAATCCAGAAAGGGAAAGCAGCTGGCAGAGAGGGAAATTAACTAAAATGGAAATTCATAAGTAAGCTTGAGTAGACAATTAGAAGCTATTGGTGACCTTAGATCAAAATCAGTGGACAGTAGAAGAAATAGGACACAGATCAATGTAATTTGAAAAGTGGGAGTACTGCTTCAAGGACTTTGATTCGGCAAANAAAAAAAAACAACAGAATGTTTACTATAGAACCATGTAATAACCCCATAATAGCAACTAAGTAAATTACTATTAACAGTAGAGTAATTGAATTGTGGCATGTTCTCACCACAGAATACATACAACTTTGAGAATATAACACTGCAGTTACACAGAATAATCTAGATGTATCACACCAACATAATGGTGAGGAGCCAAAGGCCAGGACAAAAACAGAATATTGTTTTGGGCTGAATTTTGCCACCTCCCAAATTTGTCTGTTGAAATTCTTATCTCCACTACCTCAGAATGTAACTGTATTTGGAGATAAGGTCTTTAAAGGGGAAATTAAGTTAAAACAAGGTCATTAGCGTGGGCTTTAATCCAATATGAATGATGTCTTTATAAGAGGAGGAAATTATGACACAGATACATATGGAGAGAAGACCATGTGAAAACACAGAGAGAAGACTGCCATCTAAAATCCAAGGAGAGGAGCTTCAGAAGAAATCAACTCTGCCAACACCTTAATCTCAGACTTCTAGCCTCCAGGATAGTAAGAAAAAATTTGCTTTGTGTGAAGCTACCCAGTGGGTGGTATTTTATATAGCAGCCCTAGCAAAATAATGTAGGTATATACTGTACGAGTATGTGCACAGTTTTGTAAACAACAAAAGCTGGTTAAATTACACCACACCATTTTTAGTCAGAACAGCGATACTCTTGGAGAAAATAATTGGAATAGGATATGACAAGAGTTTTTTGGCAAGTTGATCAGGTTCTGTTTATTGAGTCCCAGGTGCTCATTAAACAGGTATGTTTAGTTGGTGAAAATTCATCAAGCTGTGTACTTATAGGATGCCTCTCTCTCTCTCTCTCTCTCTCTCTCTCTCTCTCTCTCTATATATATATATATATATATATATATATATATATATTTTTTTTTATTTATTTATTTATTTATTTATTTTTTTATTTATTCCAGAACTAAATATATAACTAGAAAATTTAAATAGAAATTTATTTTTTAATAAAATAATTTATGCTAATTATAATTCAACCAATAAAATGTTTTATGTTGGTTTTTATTTTAAAACAATGTATAATACAATATGTAATATATACTATTTTAGAAACATGAAAATATTTTTGTATACAAAAAGTACAAAAAAAGTTATTCAAGTAACAAAAAATTAAATGACAATATAGAACTCCATGTCTCTATATATTATCAATTTTCAAATTTATTAAAANATATTTCACTCATATGTGGGATGTAAAACTGAAAGCAACAAGTGAACAAGATAAGTGAATAAACAAAACCTCATAGACACAGAAAACATTTTATTGGTCACCAGATGGTAAGGTAGGGTAAAGGGGGTCAAATATAACATGATAGAAGGAGAACTGACTCTGGATGGTCAACACAGTATGCAATATGTGGATGATGTACTATAGAATTATACACTTGAAACCTATATAATTTTACTAACTAATGTCACCCCAATAAATTTAATAAAAAAAAGTGCTTCATGCCAAAAAAATAAACCAGTTATGTCTATGCTAATTTTCAAGAAAAAGTCTAGAAGCTTGATTTTCACACATACACAGAAGTGGCTTTTTGTAATGGGACTAGTACTAGGTCTATTGTCAAGACACGGGACACTACTCCAAATGCTCCTTTATCTCCATTTGTGATCTGAACAAATTTACTTTTGTTTAACATGTTTCTCATGCATTAACTCATTTATTGTTCACAAGTGCAAAATGCAATAGGTTTTAAGTTGCATGCTCTTTTTTTTGTATAAAAGGACATTTATTTTCTTGTTTTCCCTAGTTGATATTTATAATTGTGCATTTTTAGTGTTGTCTGGTATTAATTATTCTGGGTATGGGAGAATAGAGGGTATTAGAGAAGACCACATGCAATTCTTGGTTTGTGATTTTAAGTATATTTCAGATCTTACTGGAAATCATTTAGTGTTTATGAGTATTTCCCATGTGTCATAACTCCAAAAATTCACTAGAGGAACATATGACATTTTTAAGGTCAAATGGAGAGTAAAGATCACGCTGGCTTGCATACATTTCTTGACAAGAGCCCTACTATGTGTCATGGTATATGGAATATAATAGTTTTAAAGGTTGGACTACTAAGTAAAGTGACTGTGAGATAATACAATTAGAGAAAACATTTTGTATTTACTATCTTGATCTAAAAGTTTTACTATTTTGGCTGAAGTTTTGTATTTTACAGCTCTCATGATAGTGGTAGGCATACTACTGCTATCAAAAGTTTTTAAATGTTCTATTTTGAGTGTGATGGTGGTTATAGTGTCAGATATAGGTTGCCCAAAGCCCTTGCTCTATACATTTAAATTGTATCAATTTTATTGTATGTAAACCAGTCTTCAAAAATTAAA
>NW_017733251.1:82818-84814 GCF_001890085.2 Hipposideros armiger | reverse complement strand
TCCTCAGTTTTTTTTTAACTTTCATGACCTTCACATATCTGAATAATATTGATTTGAATGTGTTCATCCGTTTTGGGAAAGAAGACTATATTCTTTTCAAGACATCACATCAAGGGATTAATTATGTCAGTATATATTATTACTAGTGAAATTTACAGTGATCACTTGTATAAATTTGTGTATATCAGATTTCTCCATTGTAAAGTTATTTGTCTCTCCCTCAATAGTTAATGACTATCTTGAGAGAATATTTCAAGACTGTTTTTACAACCATACCCCCTTTCATTTTAGCAGCCATCAATGGGTTGTCTTCAATTTTTATTTTGGAGATTAACTAATGTTGATTCTCCATTTTCTGCTTTCCTTGTACATTTATTAATAGGATTCAACTCAAAGAAACAGTTATCTCTATTGTCCATGTATTAACTTTTATTATTAATATTACATTAATATGGTCTCATAGATATTTAGTTTTCTATTAACTAAAATACAGTACTTGACACTGTTGGGGTTCCGGTCAAGATAATGGAGTAGATAAATGCTAGCCTCCTCTCATGACCACATCAAAATAACGATTAAACTACTGAACAATCATCATTGAAAATCACCTGAACTCTAGCAGAACAGAAGTCCTATAAATAAGGGTATACAGTAGAAGCCACTGGTAGGAGGGGCAAAGACACAGAATGGGCTGTCCCACACCCATGTGCAGAGGTTAAAAATTGGAAAGGATATCTCATCTGTGGAATTCCCCTCTGAGGAGTGAGAGGTCCCAGACCTACACTAGGCTACCCAAGCCAGGGTTCCGGTGCAAGGAATAGAAGTCCCCATAACTTTTTGCTTTGAAAACCAGTAGAGATTTTAGTTGAGTGAGACAGAGGGTGGCTGGAATCCCATGTTCTCCTCTTAAAGAGCCCACACACGGACTTACTTGTTGATGGAAATACTCGCTTTGAGCTCCAGTGCTGGGGCAGCAGCTCAAATAGTTACAGGGACATACAGAAAGGAGCTGAATNCCATCATATTTTCTGCAAGTTCTGGAAATGTTGGTGAGGGTTTGAGGTAGATAACTGTTTCTGCTTAGTTTTTCTTTTTTTTTATTCAGTTTCATTTTGAGAGCTTGTCAATATCAAAGTCATACAGTAATAATTAAAAATTATCCCTGCTTTTCCTTGTGCAGTCAGTAAAAGAATTGACTACTTAGAAGTTAGAGGAGCAAACACAAATCCACCAATGGCTGTGTAGAGAGACTAGTCTTAAGTGGCAGTGTGACTCCTGTAAATGAAGACATTAAAATCATTCAGAAGAAGTTGCCAAGTTTAAGAAGATGTAGTCTACCTATCATTTAGTTAGCTGTAACGAGAGCACTGATTCCTCCGTATATTTTTATTCCAGTGGATAGATGATATGGACCCTTAAATATGAAAGATAAGGAATGTTTGTAGATTTCACAAGAGTGTTTGATTAATACACTGAGCACTGAGCGTACAATACCTCAACTACCATGATATCCTTTATTATAGTAATAATAACTAATGTGTTATAGCCCTGTGAGTCTGATTTGATGTTAAGTATTTTATGTATATTGCTTCATTTAACTATCACTTCATCTCAGTTAGTTAGGTGCTTATACCTGTTTCACAAAGGAGGATACTGAGGTACTAAGAGAATAAGACTTAAGGCCACGTTAGTCAGTGACAGCATTTGAAGTGAGGTCCACCCAACATCAAAGCACATGCTTTTGATCACTATACTATATTGCTGAATTGTTCTATGCCAGGGGTCAGCAAACTGCGGCTCGCAAGCCACATGTGGCATTTTGGGTATATTCCGTCTCAAAAGTTTTCAAAACCTGGAAGAGCCAATCCTGTCTCTCACAACAATTTAAAAATATTTGAGAGTCATAAATATATTTTTACATAATCACCATTATGTGAATAATATCCTTTAAAATTTTTATAAATGAAACTATGATAGTTTTATTTTCATTTTCAAT
>NW_017733251.1:53295-80448 GCF_001890085.2 Hipposideros armiger | reverse complement strand
ATAATGTTGAGAGCCTGAAACATATAGTGTTATAAACCAATGTTACCTCTATAAAATAAATTTATAAGAAGAAATAGAAAAATGCATGGTGCCTACCATATGATCCAGCAATTTCACTTCTTGCTATTTATTTACCCAAAGGAATTGAAAATTTGTGTTCACACAAAAACCTTTATCTGGATGCTTGTTGAAGCTTTTTTTATTACCAACTCTTGGAACTAACCAAGACATACATTAGTTGATGAATGGATAAATTGTGGTACATTCAGGCAGTGGAATATTACTCAGTACTCAAAGAAGTGAGTTACTGAGCCATGAAAACACCTGGAAGAAACTTTAGTGTATATTTCTATGTGAAAGAAGCCAATCTGAATAGGCTATTTACTGTATGATTCCAACTATATGATTCTGGAAAAGACAAAACCAGGGAGAGAGTCAAAGGACCACTGGTTGCCAGGGCTAATGATGAGGCAGGGATGAATAGGCAGAGCACAGAGGAATTTTAGGGTAGGGAAATTTTCTGAATGATACTACGATTATGAATACATGTCATTATATATATTTCAAAACCCATAGAATATGCAACTCTGAGAGTGAGCCCCAATGTTGAATATGGACTTCAGATGTCAATGTAGGTTCATCAATTGTAATAAATGTACCATCTGGAATAAGATATTAATAATGGGTGAGGCTGTATTTATGTGGGGACAAACTGTGTATGGGTAATCTCTATACGTTCCTCTCAATTTTTTTGTGAACCCCAAACTGCTCTAAATAAAATAAAGTCTATTTTTAAAAATATATGATAAGGGAATACCAAAAGTTATTTACTTATGTGACCTATCTCAATGGTAATGATCAGTCCTTTAAACCAGATAGTTTCAAATTATATACTTATCTTTCAAATTCAATATGTTAAGAAAAAGAGCTTATTCACGTCAAATGTCAGGCTTCAAAACCATGCATTAGTGCACTTATGTTTTAAAGCTATACATATAACTCACACATGTTTATAAATGTATAAATACATATACGTATCACTTTTAAGAAATTCATATATATATATATATATGTATATGTATATATATATATATAATTTTTAAAACTTATTGATCCAAAACAAGAATGGATAGTAGCAATGTGATCAGAGATCTACTGATCATATGATATACATAAAACACTGCCAGACATTGGAAATAGAAAGAGATATAAGAGAAAGGCTCACTTTTAGGAAGCTCAAAATCTTGTTGGAGAAACAATATAATGTGGAAAATTTGTAGTCAGCAGTGGGAATGAACTGTAGCACTAATAAGAAAAGGTGAAGTACCCATCAAGTTTTCTAGAGACAATATTTCACAAAACTTGAGGAAGCTGGTGTTTACATGATTAGAGATGATGCATGTTAGTAATTCTTTCCTCTGTCTAGGAATTCACCTCTCCTACCAGGTGATGTAATCTCATTTAAATCTTGTTTTCCATACAAGTTGCCATTCAATTATCCTATTACTTAGAGTGTGTAAGTCGTTTTGCTGGTGCCGCGTGCACCTCGTTTGTAAATGACATTTTCACAGCTATTATTGCAGCTGCTTGCAGAATGTCAGAAAGCTGTCAAAGCCAGCATACTCAAAGGGTTTGCAGCAAACAGCAAATGAAACATACTCATAAATGATTAAAGACACTTCATAAGTGATACTTACCAAGGAAATGGAAATGTTGTCAGAATGAGTCATCATCTGTTTTCTGCACCCGGGATCAGGCCAAAGACAGTTGCTGCTAACATCCAAGCAGGGAAATGCTTGCCTCTCAAAGGGGAAGAGAAGCTCTAAAGGAAAAGCCTTTCAATTTAAATACAGTGTTGTCACATCAAGTGGGGTTACTCCCTTGTATTTAGATTCATTACATAAACTCTATTTTGTTCATTTTTGTGACATCCCTAATAAAACATTAATAATCTAAAAAACATAAAACAAGGAAATATCAAAACAGCAACCAAATACAAACATGCACACAGCCAGCATTTATTCAGAAGGAACTCACCCACAAAGATATATTTTTTNATAGACATATGAAAAGATGCTCAATATCACTAATCATCAGAGAAATGCAAATGAAAACCAAAATGAATATTACCTCACACCTTTCAGAATGGCTATCATCAATAAATCAAGAATGAATTTTGGCAAGAATGTGGAGAAAAGGGAACCCTTGTACACTGTGGGGTTGCAAATTGGTACAGCCACTATGGAAAACAGTTTAGAGGTTCCTCAAAATATTAAAAATAGAACTAACTTACCACCCAGCAATTCCACTTTTGGGGATTTATCTGAAGAAATACAAACAATAATTTGAAAAAATATATGCACTTCTATATTCAGTGCAGTACTAGTCACAATGGCCAAGATATGAAAGCAACTAAAATGCCCATAAATAGACAATTAAATAAAGAAGTAGTATATACTGAGGGTGCCAAAAAAATGTGTACAAGCAGTAGTTATATACATTTTTTGGTCAATGTTGCTCAAGCAGTAGTGTCTGGACACTCATGGTAACCACTTTGAGCACTTCTTGTAATTGCAGAAGTCAGACATGACTTGTAGTCATCTTTAGTTATTGGTGTATTTTGAGTATTACAATTTTTTCCTTTCTTAAAATGTGCATACATTTTGTGGCACCCTCTGTATATATGTATATATAAAATGAAATACTACTAGGCCTTAAAAAATAATGGAATCTTACCTTTTTTGACAACATGAGTTGACCTACAGGGTATTATGGTAATTGAAATAACTCAGACTGAGAAAGACAAATGTCACATGATGTCACTTATATGTGGAATCTAAAGAACAAAATAAATGGACAATTGAACAGAAACAGACTCATAGATACAGAGAACAAACTGATAGTTGACAGGGGGTGGAAAGATGAAGGGATTAAGGAATACAAATTTGTATTTTCCAAATAGTCATGAGGATGTAAAGTACACAATAGAGAATGTGGTAAACAATGTTGCAACAACTATGTATAGTGCGAGGTGGGTACTAAACTAATTGGGAGGAATAAGTGCATAAATTATGTAAATGTCTAATCACTATGCTGTACACCTGAAACTAATAAAAAATAATATTGAATGTAAACTCTAAATGACAAAATAAATACATAATGTAAAAAAATATTGCAGTGCTGATAGAGGAACAGACACATAGATCAAAAGAAGAATTTAGAGAACCTAGAAATAGACCCACACAAGTATGTAAATTGATTTTTGACAATGTTGCAAAAGCAGTTCATTGAGGAAGGCTATTCTTTCCAATAAAGTGGCTGGAACAATTAAACATTCATAAACAAATAAGCAACAACAAAAAACAAAAAAACAAACAAAAAAACCCCACTTTGACCTAAGTATCACATTCCATCCCAAATTAACTCAAATTGGATTATGGACTTAAACGTAAATTTTAAATCTATATAAATTTTTTTTAAATAGGGGAAAATCAATAAAAGATTTATCTATTAAAGGAAATATTGATAATACAGACCTCAACAAAATTAAAAATGCTCCATGAAAGATCCTATAAGAGAATGGAAAAGCAAGCTGCAGGCTGGGAAATAATATTGGTGAACCACATATCCAATAGATACAAGTAATTAGTATTTAAAATATAATCAAGTATCAGAACTCAACAACAATCTAAGTAGAAAATAAGAAAAAGATATGGACAACATTTCAGCAAAGGAAATACAAAGATGGCAGATGGCAAGTAAGCACATGAGAAGTTGTTGAACATTATTAGCCATTAGGAAAATGTAGATGACAACTACCACAAGATAACACTACCCACCCATCTAAATGCTGAAAAAAATAGTGACAAAACTGAAAGATAATGAGGATGCAGTTAAACTGGATCATTCATACATTGCTCATGGGAATGTAAAATGTATGGCCACTCTGGAGAACAGTTTGGCAGCTTCCAAAACAATAATAATAATAATAAACAAGTAACTACCATACAATCCAGCGATTGTTCACCTTTGCATTTATCCCAGACAAATGGGAACCTATATTATTGGGGGGGGGGTGGAAACAAAATTTTTATAGAAGCTAAAACCTACAAACACCCAGATATCCTTCCATGGTTAAATAAACTGTTGTATGCACATGCCAAGGAATAATACTCAGCAATAAAAGGGAACAAACTTTTTTTTAGCTTAAGAATAAATATTTATTGCTCATAATGAAACCAAACTATTGATACATGAAAAACTCTGATGAGTATCCAGAGAATTATGCAGACTGAAAAAAATCCTAAAGTATATATACAGTATGAATTTATTTAATGTTCATAAAATAACAAAATTATAGAAATGTAGAACAAATTAATGGTTGTCAGAGGTTAAGGAGGAAAAGGGGATTTGCATGGAAGTGTGTGTGGCTCTAAAAGGAAACATAAGGCATAGTTGTGGGGGTGGAAATGCATTCTGTCTTCATTTCATCAGTGTCAATATCCTGCATGTGATATTTACTATACTTTAAACAGATGTTTCCATTGGGAGAATTTGGGTAAAGAGCACATGAAATCTCTGTATTATTTCTTACAACGCAGTGTGAATCTAAAATTATCTTAAAATAAAAATGAAGCTTAATAAAAATGTATCTGACAAACTTACTCAAACATGCATATTCAATAACAACAAAAACAAAAATAGAGCTTATCACATTGTACATATAACATATATAAACATGTAATAAATTGTGTAACTAATTTTTTATCAGGGAAATTTAAAATAAGATCACAATGCTATCCTTGTTTGACACTCCTTAGAAAACCTAGTATTTAAAAGACCAAATTATATATATATATATATATATGAATGTGGAGCAACCATAGCTCTCATAACTTGCTTTTTACAATACAAATGAGCATATGCTTGTCATTATTAATAAAGCAGAGCATATTGTGAAGTATATTCCAACATTTCCATTTCTAGGTATATGCCAAACAGGAAGAATCCATAAATTCACTGAAAACATGTATAAGAATGTTTACCAAGGAGAAGGATTGCTGGGTCATATGGTAATTCTATTCTTAATTTTTTGAGGAACNGCTGCATGTAGCTCTCAAGCTGCAGTTTGCTGACCCCTGGCACCTCTTCCATCTCAAAAGTTTGTCGACTCCTGTTCTATGCTATATAAAGCTCTGTTGTTTTGCTATATTGCTCCCCCAGAGTCCATGGACTCTGATAAATCAATATTCTTTAATTTCAATGAGAAAGAGTTATATTATTGATTCCATTTCAATTTGAAATGGCAAAATCAACTAGCACATTCTAAGAGAAAGATGAGATAGTATACTTAAAACACTTAGCATAGGAATGGACAGATAATACATTTAGTAGTTGATGGATGACTGAAACCCTCACATATGCTTGATTTCAAAAGACCCAGTTCTCAACTATTAACAAATCTCAGATTCATGCAAAGCATAAGGCTGAGATGCACTTATAGTGAAAAACCAATCTCTGAACCCCCCAAAAGTATAATCTTTAATAATACAATTTCTTGTTAATTTTTACTGTATGCCTCATCATATAGAAATGAAAATTAGGAACTCAAATTTCTGTAAGAAACATTTGTCTATTTTCTTGTAATCATAGTCTGTTTCTAATACCAAGGTATAACACACATGCTTCACCACAACTTTTAGTGGATAAACTCTGTGTGTGTTTTGTGTGCCTGATGACATTTTTTAAAAAGAAGCTAAATGTAATTTTCATTGCTTTAATTGTTGTGAATACCTTCAGGTACATTTTAGAACATTCATTGCTAATGAGGGAATATTGCACAGAGGCAATGATGAAATGAATGTTTAATATTTTAAAAATGATTTGTCTTTGAATATATACTACTTTGCTCTTTGGACAACTCAGCAGTTTTTCCTCTGCTGCCCTTCCCTTTGCCTAAATTTCACAATGTTTGGAGAACGAGAGAACACAGAGATGGATTGTACATTTAGATCATAAATATTCTAAGATGACAGCATCTTAGAATTTCCCTAAATGCAGGGAAAAAATATATATATATATATATTTTTTAAAGATTTTTTTTATTGGGGAATTGGGGTATGGGAACAGTGCTGGGGAATTGGGGGAAGGGGAACAGACAAGTTGCTGTCCTTTTGTTCTTCAGTCTAGTTGTGGAGGATGTAGTTTCACTGGCCCANAATTCTATAAGGTCTGTATATGTAATGTAATGTCTCCACCCTCATTTCTGATTTTAGTAATTTGAATCTCCTCTTTTTTTCTTAAGCATATAAGATAAATATTTAAATGTTATTGATATATTTTTTAAAACATTTCATTTTATTAATTTTATCTGTTGATTTTATTTTTTTCTATTTTGTCTGTCTCTACTCTACTCTTTAATGTTTTCTACCTTCTGCTAGGTTTGGATTTAGTTTGCTCCTTTTTTCAAGTTCTTTAGGATATAAAGTTATTATTCATTTCAGATCTGTCTCTAGTATAGGCATTCTAGCTATAAATTTCCCTCTGAGCCATAGGGCCCAATGCATCCCATAAGTATTGGTGTATTTTGTTTTATTTTTATTCATCCCAAAGTATTTCCTAATTTGCTTTGGGATATATTTATGACCTAATGATAATTTTGATCTATTGAAATATTCCAGTTTTCCTTTGGTTATTGATTTCTAGTTTCACTCCACTGTGGTTATAGAATACACTCTGTATAATCTCAATCTTCTAAAACTCATTGAGACTGTTTTGGGGCCTAACATATGTTGTGTCTTCAGAAATATACCATGTGCACTTGAGAAGAATGTGTATTTTGCTCTTGCATCATGACAATGCACCAGCTCACACAGCACTGTCTGTGAAGGAGTATTTTAGCCAGTAAACAAATAACTGCATTGGAACACCCTCCCTACTTACCTGATCTGGCCCCCAATGACTTCTTTATTTACCCAAAAATAAAGGAAATATTGACAGGAAGACATTTCAATGACATTCAGGACATCAGGTGTAATACAACGACAGCTCTGATGGCCATTCCAGAAAAAGAGTTCCAAAATTGCTTTTAAGGGTCGACTAGGCACTGGTGTCGGTACATAGCTTACCAAAGGGAGTATGTCAAACATGACCATAGTGATATTCAGCAGTGAGGTATGTAACACTTTGTCTAGGATGAGTTCGTGAACTTAATTATCCAACCTCATGTGTGTGTTTGTGTGTGTTTGTGTGTATGTGTGGTCATCTCATCATGGATATGTAGATTTATGTTTTTCATCAAATTTGGGAAGTTTCAGCCATTATTTCTTCAAATCTTTGTTTTGTCCCTTTATCACTCACCTTTCCTTCTGGGACCATGATTAAACTTATGTGGATATACTTGATGGTATTCCACAGGTCTCCTAGGCTCTATTCATTTTTCTTAAGTCCTTTTTTTCTTTCTGCTCCTTAAACTGGATCATTTTAATTGACCTATCTTCAAGTTCAGTGAATATTGTTTCTGCCTACTAGAGTCTGGAGTTGTAAACATCTAGTGATTTTTAAATTTTAGTTAATGTACCTTCTGTCACCATAACTTCTATTTGGTTCATTTCTATAATTTCTGTCTGTTTATTGATATTTACTATCTGTTGAGACATCATTCTCTTGGTTTCCTTTAGTACATTGTCCATACTGTTCTTTAGCTCTTTGAATCTACTTAAGAGAGTTGATGTAAGGTCTTTGTCCAGAAACTTCAATGTCTGGTCTTCCTCAGGTACTGTTTCTATGAATAGACCATATATGACATAAAATGTCATATATTTAGACATTTGAAACATTATAATATGGTAACACTTGTAATTAGATTCTTCCACTCCTCAGGGTTTGGTATTGCTTGCTGTGGTGGTCGCTGAAGCCTCTCTTCATTTATCTTGGGGTCAGATAGTTGTTTGACAAAGATTTCTTTAAATGCATGAAGCCAAAATGGGGGGTGAGAAGTAAGAAAGAAAAAAAAAACAGTCTGTGTTGGGATACCCTGTCAACACTTAAAAAAAACATTTAAAACTCTGTCTTAACATTACCTTCCTATGTACGTGGAAACTAAAAATCAGCCAGAGGTTAAAAGCTTATGATCTCTCAAGTCTTTTCTGAGTATGTCATGGGCATGTGTGTAGCTTTCTAGATTCCCCACAATATGTGGGAGTTTTTCAAAGCCTCACTTTTCCCTTAAAGTAACTCACTTCCCAGCTTTAGCTACCAAGATTTTTGTATGCCTGTTGTTTTTCTTAACTATAAACTTTTATCCCTCTTGGAAGATTATTTGTCTATCAATGTTGTCTAGGCATGTCCACTTTTTAGCATTGTTTCTGTCCTGATAGAGGTCCAATGTTAAGTAAAACAAAAGCAATTACCTTATGTTCATTGTTCAGAGTACACCCAGAAAGATTTAAAAAATAAGAATAAAAATAATTGCTAGTGAACAAGATTCTGTTTGCTCTCTTTGGAAGCAGACACTCATATCAGGGACATGGACTGCTATTTACAAGACTACCACCATGTTGGGGGTGTGGCCTAAGTTAAAATGCCCAAATATTTTAGTTTTCCTTATTCAATAATTCAGTTGGTTGCTATAGACCTTTGACATTTTTCAGAGTTCTGATAAAGTTTATTATGACACTTTCTGCTCATATTTTGGGGGTTTGTATGGAAGGATAGGCCCTCAGGATTCCCTATTCCACTATTTTACTGACATCAGTAAATTGAGTAATTTTTGCTGTATATCAAACCATTCCAAATATTAGTAGCTTATAACTAAGCATTTATTTAGCATATCATTGTGCAATTTTTCTATTTGGGCTGGACTCATTTGGGCAGTTCTTCTTGTCTGATCCAAACACAGCTGATGTTCTTGAGGACAAGGTTCATAATACACATAAATATTCTGTGTTCTGTTGGGAAAAGAAAACCATAGTCCCATTTCTGATTAATTGTGTGGAGAAATAGGCAGCAACTCTTAATTAAAGAAGCACCACTCAGTAGCAATAAAGGCTGAGTGGGGAAAATGGACTTCCAAACAAATCTGTCAGTAATTAAATGTAGCATCTTCTCTTCTGTTGGCACTCTATCAGAGAAAGCCCATTAAAATAGAAAGTTTAAATAAAATGTAGAGTTTCATAATATAATATCCTAAATGTCCAGGTTTCAATGGAAAATCACTCATCATATCCAGAACTAAGATATATGAAACTGAAAGAAAAAATGCTCAATGGATGAAAGTGCTGAAACAACAAAAAATTACCAGATAATTTTGATGATGACTCCTTGAAAATTCTTCAATAAACTGTTGTGAAACACTAGAAACAAATGAAAAAAAACAAGAAATTAAAAAAAAAATTGAACATCTCAGCAAAGAAATTGGAGATTGAAAATGAACCAAATGCAAATTTTAGAACTCAAACATCCAGTAAAAAATAAAATTAAACCAATGGGCTCAAAAAGAAAATGAAGGAGACATATGAAAGAATCAGTGAACTTGAAGATAGAATAAATGTATACACACACACACACACACACACATGCGCGCACACACATGCATGGCCAGACAATTAAGATCATGAGCTCATCCTAGAAAAAATGCTACATACATCATTANTCCAAACAAGATGAACTCAAGCAGGCCCACACCAAGACACTTCATACTTAAATTAGAAAAGGTTGAAAAAAAGATAATCATAACAGTAGCAAGAGAAAGGCAATTAGCTACCTACAAGAGAGCTCCCATAAGACTGTCAACTGATTTCTCATCATACTGTTTGCAGGCCAGAATGAATTTGCATGAAATATTCACAGTGATGAAAAGCAAGGACCCACAACCAGGATTACTCTGGCTAGCAAAGCTATCATTTAGAATCAAAGGACAGATAAAGAGCTTTCTGTCAAGAAAGAGCTAAAAGAATTCATTACCACTAAACCATTATTACAAGAAATGTCAAAGGGACTTCTTTAAGAAGAAGAAAAAAAAAGAGATGTGAATAATAAAGTGGCAATAACTGTATATCTATCAACAGTTGCTTTAAATGTAAAAGGAATAATTGATTAAATCAAAAGACATAGGGTGGCTGAATGGATAAGGAAACAAAACCCATGCATATACTGCCTACAAGAGGCTCATTTCAGACTGAAAAACACATACAAACTGAAGGTAGAGGGATGGAAAAGATATTCCATGAAAATGGGGTGGGATGGGGGAAGCTGGCGTAGCAATACTTATACCAGACAAAATAGACTTTAAATCAAAAGCTATAACAAGAGATAAAGAAGGACCCAGTAATCCCACTTCTCAGCATTATTTGCAGAAACCCAAAACACTACTTTGAAGATACATGTGCACCCATATGTTCATTGCAGCATTATTTACTATGGCCAAGATATGGAGGCATCCTGGGTGTCCATTAATGGATGAATGCATAAGAAAGCAGAGGTACATATATACAATGGAATATTACTTAGCTATTAAAAAGAATGAAATCTCACCATCTGGAACAATCTGGGAGGGTACATACTACCACTCAAAGGACATACTGNAAATCTTTAAATACTGTTTTTTAGGAGTAGACGTCTCCCAAGGCATAAAAATTTCCCTTCCTAAGTAGAATCGAGTGGCTACCCAGTGATAGAAATAGCAAGGCTACTAATGAATTCCTCAGCAGGATTCTCTCATTCTAGTTGCCAGCATCAGCCAGGTATCAACATCAGCCTAAGAAGAACGAATTATTTGTCTGAACTTTTCTTGACTGTGGGAGAAACGTTTTTATGTAGCCTTATGGCCACTTCATTTCCATTCAGAGATGTGAAGGTCAGGAAAAGGTCCTCTTTTGCTCCCAGAATTTTAGTTGGTTATGTGATATAAATATAAATATAAATATAAATATATATATATATTTTTTTTCTTTTGGTACACTTGTTTCAATATTAAAGGATTTGTTAAAAGCGTAAGACTGATGGTGATAGATTCTTTTTTAATAAGTGTTTGATATTGAAGCAATATAAAGTTGCCACTTACCATTATATCTCAAATGAAAAGCAAAATATTAAATTCTGGGTGCCAATAAATGTTGGGTGGTTCTCTTTAAGACACAGCACACAGTGCCTTTTAATGAAAAGAGAACGATCATTTCTAAAGGAAAATGTAATGATAAGATGTTGTGATTTTAAATTTCTTACCCACAATGAACTTTTCAGTAAGAGAAAGAAATGTGTGACTTAATTCCTGCACTGGATTGAAAAACTAGAATTAACAGCTAATTTTTAAATGTTATTTGCAGTCGTTTTGTATGTTTTACTTAAAAAAACACCAACTTTGTCACATAACATCTTAGGAGAGCTATACTGTCACCAAGAAGACTGGACGTGTCTTATTATTTTAATTTTATATAAGAGGGGATTGAGGCAGTGTCAAAATGCCAAAGAGCATATGAATAAAGGTCAAGATTTGCAGTCTCAACCTCTTGGTTAAACGTTCCATCATCTATAGAATTCTCCCTCAGGCACTTATTTTAATATCCTTCTTAATCATCTTTTTTAGTAGAATAATATTCTTTTTTTCCCCTAAATTGCTGCTTGGAAAAGATTGTATAATACTAGGACAAACATTAAGAGAAATTGGAATTGAACATTTTCCAACTTAATAACTGAAGTCTTGATTTTAAATAGGTAAATAAATTAAGGATTTTAATAATCTAGTCACACATGTTCCATTTTACTTTCACTACCTGGACTATGTGAAAGATAACATGAACCCAGTTTTTGATTATTTGCTGTATAGCAGGAAGTTGACATTTTTGAGGGAGGAGTGTGAGACCTTAATAATTTGCCAAATTCAAGAAAGTCATTAATTGAGATACAAACACTTAGTAGTCTCATTGAACCTTCTTCATTATCTAAGTGACTCTGCTTGCAACTCAATATATATATATATATATATATATTTTTTTTCCTTATCTATTCATCTGGGTGCCAATACTCATCAAAGTGTTGATGGACACTTAGGTTATTTCCATGTCTTAGCTATTGTGAATAATACTGCAAAACATAGGAGTATAAATTCTNTCTATATATTATCAATTTTCAAATTTATTAAAATTTCCCTTCCATTGTATATTAAGTTTTACATAATATTCACATAATATATGTGAGGAAGACAAGGATCAAATCAATACCATCTGATTACAATGTAGAAGAATAAGCAGGAGAGTCTAAAGACTTCTTTTGCTATTTGTTTTTACCTTATAAATAGACTTGATTTTTTAGGGCAGTCTTATGTTAATAGCAAAAAAACCCTACATTTAACTCCTGCCCTCACTCACACACAGCCTCCCAAACTGTACCAGAGTGGTATATTTGTTATAATTATTAACCCTACATTGACATACAATTATCATAGAAAGTTCATAGTTTTTGTTAGGGTTCAGACTTCTGTTGTAAATTATGTGGCTTTTAATAAATACATGATATATATCCACTATTAAAGTATTATACAGAATAATTTCCCTGCCTTAAAAATCTATGTTTTGTAAAGTCTTATTTTTTTGTAATATAACAAATTATTGGAAGAGCAGTTTTGTCATAAAAATAAGCATACCTTACACAACAGCTATGATGTACTCAGAATTCAGGAAGCCATTTATATACATTTATTTAGGTTTCAAAACAACTTTGCAACATATGCATGCTAGTTATAGTTCTTTATGTTAAAATAGATAAGGTTCTAGCTTGATTAAACAAAAGAGTCAATTGATTGGAGGATTACTAGTTTATAGGCTCCTAGCAGAACTTTTAATAACAGGCCTTAGGAATGGGAAGAAGCAGGCCAGTTCCAGGAATCTCAGCAACAGTTCATTTGGTTGTGTCCCCGGTATTGCCATTACATTTCTCAGCAGCAATCACTTCACAGCTGCACCTTTCCACATAGCATTTCAAGTTTCTGGGACTAAAATAAAAGAAGAAGAAGAAAATGAGATGATGAAAATATGTGGTTATCTCATAGGAGTCTTGGACTAATCAATTCTACAAACAGAGAACAATAGGAATCGTCAATCTTGCAGCCATGGCAACCGTAGGCCTGAGCATGTATTCGGGTATTTTTTACATGGAAATGAGAATCAGATGAGCTCTTCTACCAGCCACCTACATTTCATCTTGGCTTCCCAGATACATGTATCTTCTACCTACTACACAAACCACACATATATACTTTTTTCCATATATCTAGTGATATCAGCCAACTAAGAAAAGATTATCAGCACCACACAGGTTCTCACTNTTCTACTGAGTTTTCTAAATTACATTTGCCTGGAAGCAAATATTATAGAACTGTCTGAAATAGTTTTAAGGTATATAGATGAAATAGTTTAGATATATGTACTGTAAATGAGGGAGGTAGAATAATGGAATGTAAAAGGCGATTAAGTTTTTATACATTACTTGAACTGGTGAATAGATGACACCAGTAGAATGTGATAAGCTATGTATGTGTTATGTAATACCTGAACAATAACTAAAAAAGATATGCAAAGAGATATACTGAGAAACACTATTGGTAAATAAAAATGAATTTTAAAATATCTTCAAGTAACCCACAGTAAGTCAAAAAAAGTAAACAGAGACGTATATAATGAAGAGAAAAATATAAAACAAAATGACACACTTAAGAATCCTTTTATATCAATAATTACATTAAATGTAAATGTCTAAATTCACCATTAAAAAACAGATTTTCAGGTTAACACAAATGACAAAATAAATACTGTCTACAAGATATCACATCAGATGTAATGATATATACAGTTTGAAAGTAAAAGGATGCAAAAAGTTACATAATGCAAATCTTTGAAAGAAAACAGAAGTTACTATATTATTATTAGGCAAAGTAGACTTCAGAGCAAATACGTTTACCTGAGACAGAGATGTATATTACATGAGGTGTGATAAAAAATATGGTGAATGTTTAAATAAAAAAAAATATTACAGTAAAAGACACATTGCCATTATCCCCCCTCAAAATACTCTCCCTTCCTTCAAACACATTTATTCCATTTTTTGTGCCAGTTTCTGAAGCAGTTCTGAAAATCCTCTTTCATTAGTGCCTTTAGTGGTGCTGTCATGGCTGCCTCAATGTCTTGAATCATTTTTACTTTGGGCCAGAAGTCACATGGTGTCAGAGCCAGTGAATAAGGTGGATGAGGACACACTGCAATGTTTTTATTTGTCAGAAATTACTATATACCAGATGCGACGTGTGACATGGAACCTTTCTGCTGTGATCATATTTGAATCTGTATAGAAAGAGCATTTGATGAAGTTTAAGATAATTCATAATAAAAACTCTCAGGCCAAAGAAAAGAATAATGGGGAACAGATTCTAAAATAAACCATCAACTAATATTATACTGTATGGTGAAAGATTAAATGCTTTACATTTAAGATAGGAAACAAGAGAAAGTGTCCATTCTCACCATTCCAATACAGTACATTGCCACAAGTTAATGCAGTGCAATAAGGTTAGAAAAAGAAATAAATGGCATAAATATTAGGAAGGAAGAACTAAAAATTTCTATTTCCAGATAATATCACTAAGTGCAAAATTCCATGGAATTTACAAAAATCCTTCAAGAATGAAGGCATGAGTTTTATAGGCTGCAGCCTGGAAGATAAATATACAAAAACAATTTTTTAAATAATAGCAATGGATATGTACAAACCACACAAAAACTTAAAAAATACTTAGATGTAACACTAACAAAACATGTTAGAACTGAACTTGTACACTAAAAACTGCAAAACACTGGTGGAAGATATAAAATAATAAATAAATGGATAAATAGACAATGTTCATGGATAGGACAACTCAATTGTAAAAATTTGCCCTAATTAAACATACAAATTTAACTCAATTCTTATCAAAGTGTCAGCAAGAATTTTGTAGTATAAGTAAGATTATTCCAAAGTTTATTATTTCAAAGTAGCTAAAACAATTTTGCAAACAAACAAAATAGGGGAATCAATCTACATACTTGAAGATATTACCTTGTCACAGTAATAAAGATACTGTGGGAGGGGGTCCCGGATGGCAGAGTAGATGAAAGCTGTGCTTGCCTCTTCCTGTGACCACATTAAAATTACAACAAAATTATGGAACAATCAACCTGGAGAACCATCTGAAAGCTAGCCAAACAGAAGTCCTATAACTAACAGTATAAGGAAGAAGACACATTGAGACTGGTAGGAGGGGTGGAGATGGGAAGCAGTCTGGCCCCACACCTGCATGTGGTAGTTGAGAACTGGGAGAGATATCTCAGCCACAGAGGTTTCCCCAGAAAAGCAAGAGACACCAGACTCACACTGGACTCCAAAGCCTGAAGTACCAATGCTGGGAAGCAGAGCTCCCACAAATCTGGCTGTGAAAAACAGTGGGGGTTACGACCATCCAGGAGAGAAGGAAGGCAGTGGGAAACCCAAACGTCCTCTTTAAGAACTCATGCACAGACTGACTGGCTTAGAAAAGTTCACCCTAAGCTCTGGCGGTGGGCTGGTGACTCAAGAGGCATCAGAGACATACAGGGGCAGACTTAGTTGTGTGGCTTCATGGTAAGAACTGGAGGGACAGTTGATATTTCCCTATGTAGAACCATTCTCCCATGCAGCCAGCTGAAGAGCCATTCTCCCATGCAGCCACCTGGGGGTGACTGGGGCAACTTTCCTGTTTTGAGCCCTCCCCAACATGACCAAATCTGATTCTGCATTGGCCAGGTGAGCTCTGCTCACTCCATCCTGGTGATCCCAGGGACCCTGCTCCACCCAAATTATACAACAGTGGAGGCGCTTTTGCAGTCAGCAGACAGCCCCACCATGCTGCACTCACTCTTGGACAACTCTCATGGGACCCACAGTCACCAAGCAAGCAGCAGGTGGCCTTGGTATGCTCTAAGACTTTTCGTGAGTAGCTCCAGGCTCAGAACTGGAACCAAACTGAATCTACATTAACCTGGTGACCACCTCTCATTCCACCCTAGTGACTCCCTGACAATTCAAGAAAACAATCCCATTTACAAGTGCATAAAAATATAATATAATACCTAGGAGTAAATTTAACCAAGGAAGAAAAAGGCTTGTACTTAGAAGAAAACTATAAGACACTGAAGAAATAAACTTCAGAAGAGACAAATAAATGGAAGCATATACTGTGCTCATGGATATGAAGAATTAACATTGTTAATGTGTCCATACTACTAAAAGCAATCTATAGAGTCAATGCAATCCCCATTAAAATACTAAGGACATTTCTCACAGAACTAAAATGAATAATCTTAAATTTTATATGGAACAACAAAAGACCCCAAATAGCCACAGCAATCTTAAGAAAGAACAAAATTGGAGGTATCATGCTACCTGATATCAAACTACATTACAAGGCTATAGTAATCAAAACAGCACAGTAATGGCATAAAATCTGACATATAGATCAATGGAACAGGAAACAGAAACCAGAAGTAAACTCACACTTATATTGTCATTTAATCTATGACAAAGTAGGTAAGAATATACAGTGGGGAAAGACAGTCTTTTCAATAAATGATGTTGAAAAAACTTGATAGGTACATGCAAAACAGAAAAACTGGATCACCTTCTTATACCTTATACAAGGATAAACTCATTAAAGACTTAATGTAAAACCTGAAACAATAAACCTCCTAGGAGAAAACATAGGCAGTAAACTCTGAAATTGCTCTTAGTANTATATATAGGATTATTGTGGGGAATAAATACATTGATATATGTAAAGTTCTTGGAACTGTGCTTGAACATATAGTTAGCACTTGATTTTTTAAATCATTATTATAATATATTAGTCTTCTGGAAAATTAAAATTTACTGATGATCTAGCTACAGTGTGAACTGAAAAACAAACTAACAGTTCCCACTCTTCTGGAAGACACTGTCTTCTATTCTGCACAATAGCTCTGGTTTAGCAACCTATATATATTAATAGCACAAATAGATAAGATAGGTCTATGAAATAGGTAATGGGATTTAGGGTCAAGGGAAAAATATCTGTCTACTACATCTATTTACCTATTCTTAAAATGATTTTTCCCCATCCTGTTGCATCTGTGCTCTGTTTAGGTAAATGTTTTATTAACCCAAGGGAGGAATGCTTCCACCACTAGACTCAATAAATTATACCACTTCACCCAGCTGAATTTGTCACAGGGCTATTTCAGACTTCTTATAATTCAGAGAAGGAAGTAAAAAGGGAGCACATGGGGAACCAAAATTTGTAACATACATTGGGTAAAGGTACTTCCTTTGAAATCCTTTGTCCAGGGTTAAAAAACATATCATTACTTCATTGTTTATAGACAGAGCTCTGACTTCTTAATAATGGAGTTTTGTTGCACCTGAAGAGCAAAATATGGACCAGCTGAGGCAATGTCTAAAGGCAGAGACATAACAGCATGCAGACATAGGACCAAATTTATAAAGAGGTTAAGCGTTCATCAAAATGGATTCAACTTCATACTTAATATATGTGTATTTTGTAATATAAAAAATAAGTCTGTGTGTTGTGTGTAATATATGTAAATATAGCTTTATTTATCAAATATACATATAACATATATATATATACTTGTTCTATATGTTCATCTTAATATACATATATATCACAAAAGTTGAAAGAATAAAAAGGAGAAATAGAAAAATTCACAATCATCACAGTTGAACATTTATTACAACTCTTAATATAATTATCAACTTTAAGCCAATATTAGCAAATGATACCTATTCATGTATGAAATTCACAGAAGATCATGATCAAGTGGCTTATTTCAGGTGTGCAGGGTTATTTGTCATTCAAAAATCAATTAAAATTAGCATTTAACTATTAACCTAATTAATATTAATGAGTATTCCTAGCTAGGGCCTATCAAGTACATAGAAAATTTAAATAATGTTAACACAAAATTGAAATAATTGATGTTTAGGCTTTTTATATTATTTTTAGGTGAAATTCATATAACATAAAGTCAACTATTTTAAAGTATAAAATTCAGTGACACTTATTACATTAACAACTTTTTCAATTTCAAAACATTTTATCACACCAAAGAAAAACCTTATACCCGGTAAGCAGTGTCTGCCCATTTCCCCTAATTGTGCAACCACTAATCTGCTTTTTGTCTCTATAGATTTATTACTCTTGATATTTCAGACAACTGGAATCATATTTGTAAATATGTGATGTTTTGTGCCTGGCTTATTTCACTTAGCATAATGTGTTTGAGGTTTATACAGATTACAGCATGCATTAGTATGTCATTTCTCTTTATGGATGAATAATATTCCATTGTATGGACATACTACATTTTCTTTTTCCAACTTTTGACTATTGTGAATGATACTGCTATGAAGATATATATGGAATTGTTTACTTGAATACCTATTTTCATTTATTTGGGTATGTTATATTCAAAAGTTATACTGAAAGTAAAATCGCTGCATTATATGGTGAATTTTTGTTTTACTTTTTGGGAATCTACCAAACTGTTTTCTAAAGTTTCTGTTTCATCTTACATGTGGACCAGCAAAGTATAATGGCTCCAGTTTCTTCACATTCTCACTTGCTCTTGCTATCTTTTATTCATTATAGATGTTTTAGTAGATGTAAATTCATATCTCATTGTGATTTTTTTGCATTTTATAATGGATAACAGTGTTCAGCATTATTGCATGTGCTTATTTGCCATTTGTATCCTCTCTGAAGAAATATCTATTCAAGAACTTTGCCCATTTTTTAATTGTCTAGTATGCCTTTTATTGTTGAGTTGGTTTCATAAAATGGGTTAGGAATTATTCCATCCTCTTCTATTTTTTGGAAGCATTTGGGAAGGTTGGTGTTAATCCTTCATTAAATGTCTGGTAGAATTCTCCAATAAATTGATTCAATTCTTTGTTGGGAGGTTTTTATTAATAATTTGATNTCTTTCTTTCTTTCTTTTTTATAAAAGCCAGGCTTGAAGTTGTAAGCATTAGCAGGAAGCCTGTAAACTTGTAGATGGTGAGTTCTGTCAGAGTATCTCCCATAAGACATGAATTCAAGGCCTCTCTAAGCTCTGACTTTTCTAGCTGCCAACACTTTAGGAAGCATATTAGAGGTAATATTTGCTGTTGAAGGAATCCAGAGAAAAATGGACATGGACATGACATTTTTTCTGCTTTATTATCCAAATAAGTGAAATTTGTGCTTTGTGCTCATAGGAAACACCTAATTAGAGTAGAGCAAGTGTCTAAGCTTTGTTTATGTCTTGAATTATAAATAAATTCTGTGTTAAAAGGAATCTTGATATCATCAGGGCCAATCTCCATCTAGTATTTCAATCCTATCTATAAAATCTTTTGTAGATGGTTTTCCCTGCTACATATAAATATGTTCAATGAAAGAGGTTCACCATTACCTGAAAACTCCAGTGCTCAGGAGCTCTAGCTGTCAGCCATTTTCCTTAGAGTAAGGTACATCTTTACCCATGGATTTATAATATGTCCCATTTACTATGGACTTATTTTGAGCTAGACACTGCACTAGGCATATAAATACCCACTGATCCTTACAGAAACTCCAAGGTCATGTTATACCATTTTACAAAGATGGAAATCAAGGCCCAAGAGATAACTAACTTGAATGAAGACCCAAAAGTTTGCCTCTCTTAAGTGCCAAAATTTTAATTCAAACCCAGTGTTGCATGATTCCAAGTTACCCTTCCTCCTCTTTTTAAAAAACTTGCCCACCCAATAGCTCAAATTCTTTTTCCTGGGTGAAATATGCTGAGTTTGCAGTACTTAGTAAGGGGAAGTATTCCTGTCTGTTTGAGTGATGACATGCGTAAATTTTTAGTTTTGTACAAGAAATTATTGCTATTATGGAAGCCTGGAGTAAGCCTAGTTTTTACAAAAAGGACTTGATCATGGGCAAGCTAGAGTTCACTTTTGTAATATGTGTTAGATATTATTTTTGTAAGAAACAGAATCTACTCTAACATGTTTAAGAAAAAAAATTATTAAGAGATATTAGATAAATTTCAGGGTCTTATTGAAGGCCAGAGAATCAAGCTCTGAATGTCTGCAGTCAGGAACCACCCTCAGTCACAACCATGGCACTCCTGTGTCAAAAGCCTTTCTTATGTTGCCACTGGGCCCAATAACTAACTTTGATGGTGCCAACACTTCAGCAGTCCTCCAACTGCTCTCCCCCTAAAACCAATCAGCTTTGCCCACCATAACCTCTGCCAAAAGATAAATTCTGTATGATGAATGCTTCCTCATATTGCTTCCTTCCAAATAAAATCAGATACAGATGTAGACAAGTGCTGCAGCCTAGTTCATGTGTCAGACCTAGGGGAAAATGTCTGGTGAAAGGAAAATATGTTTTCAACCACTGGGGGTATGTGGAGGACATAGCAAATACTCCAAACATAGGAATAGTGTTTTCATTAAGATGATATATGGTGTGTGTGCCCACTAGAGGAAGTATAGCGTGTGGAGAAACAGATTTTGTGATGATGAGAGTAAGAATTATTCATACATTTTCTGTCACCTCACATACTGGCATTTCTAATTTGTATTCTATAAATATACCATTGATCTCAATGAGGTTTGTTTTTGGCAGTGACTTAAGGTTCTTATCATTTGGAAGCTTGAGGAGGACAGCTGGATTTATAAATTTTTTCATGTGGAAGAGATCTGAGTTTACTGAACTAAAACTAGGCTTTTTAAATTGTTTTTGGTGGATTACTTCCATGGTCATTTTCCTTCCATTTTTCTCTTCTTCCTATTAAATTCCATAACTTATATCATATCTCACATATAGTCTATCCTCTTGCATATTTTAAATGCAAGAAAGAATAAATTACTTATAACAACTTAGTTGATATTCAATTTTGTATTTAAGTTTGGTTAATTCATCCTTATAATGATGCATTCTCTCCTTTATTCTTTTATGTGGAAGAGACCATTGTTTTTTTCCTCATTTAAAAACATTGGACCTTGGAAGACCAAACCTGGATTAATTTCTGCTTTTTAAACAACCATTTCTGGCCAATTTAACTTAAGGTGATATCTTTTATTTCTGAATTTTTGAAGCAAGAATTATCTCTGTCATTTATTTAACCATTAGCAACATGTTCTTTAGTGACAATAAAAAAATGTACATAAGCTGACAGAAGTAGTATGTGACCGAGGACAAAATCATAGTGTCAGCAGTCTATAAGAACAGTCAAATTGTGGCTTTACAAGTTTTTTCTATAATATAGTGCTAGTCTCCTATAACTTTTTATTTAAACTGTTTCTTTAAAATTTGTATCTATACTTCCACTTTAATTTAGAAGTATTCATCAAGCTTCACAGAAATGTCATTGCAACTTAAATTGGAATTGTATCAAACAAGTCAATTATTGTGAGAAGTCTTCATATATTTTTTATTATAAAAATTCTATGTTTTTCCTTACAGACGTGAAAATATGTGACTGAAATGACAGAGAATTCAAGATTGCAGTTCTGAAAAAAACTCAATGAGATTAAAAAAACTCAGATAGGCAGTTTAATGAACTCAGAAGTAAAATCAAGAACAAAATAAACACTTTACCAAAGATATTGAAATTAAAAAATAACAAAACCAGAAACAAACTATTATCTGTGTCTGTGAGCTTTGTTTATTTGTTTATCTTGTTCTTTTGTTGTTTTCAGTTTTATATCCCACATATCAGTGAAATCATATGGTTCTTGACTATTTTTTTTACTTATTTTGCTTAGCATAATAATCTCAAGATCCATCCATTTTGTCACAAATGACACTATTTAGAGGTTACCAGGGGTAAGAGGGGGTGGGATGGTAGATGAAGGTAAACACGGTCAAATATAAGGTGATGGAAGGAAATCTGACTCTGGGTGGTGAACACACAATGTGATATATAGATGTTGTATCACAGAATTGTACACTTGATACCTATGTAATTTTACTAACCATTGTCACCCCAGTGAATTTTAATGTAAAAAATAGAAATTCTGGTGCTGAAGTACTCAATAAAAGAGATGACAAATGAAATACCCATCTTAGGAAATATTGATGACCAGATGGAAGAAAAAAGAATAGTGATATTGAAAATAGAAGTCTAGAAATCACACCGATGGAAGATGAGAGAGACTTGAGAGTTAAAAGAAATGAAAGAATTCTACAAGAACTATCTGATGCTATCAGAAAGAGCAACATAATAACAATGGTTATACCAGAAGGAGAATAAAGGGAGAAGGGAATAGACAGTATATTGAAAAAAATAGTCAATGAGGGCTTCCCAAACTTGTGGAAAGAACTGTATCCTCAAATCTAAGAAGCAAGGAAAACACCTAATTATCTCAATCCTAAAAGGTCTTCTCCAAAACACATCATATTGGAACTGTCAAAAATTATTGGAAAATAAAAGAATTCTCAAGGCAACCAGGGAAAAGAAGAAGATAACCTACAAAGGAAAGCCCATTAGATTATTATCAGATTTTTCAGCAGAAACTCTACCAACCAGAGGGGAGTGGAATCAAATATTCAAATTATTGAAGGAGAGAAATTATGAGCCAAGAATAATATATCCAGCAAAGATATCCTTTAGGGGGCTGGCCGAGTAACTCAGTTGGTTAAGAGCATGAGCTCTGAGCAACAGGATCACTGGTTCGATTCCCACATGGGCCAGTGAGCTGCGCCTGAGCTGAGCTGCCACTGAGCTGCCAACAGGTGGCAGGAAGGCTCAGCTGGTGAGAGCACATGCTCCTAACAATAAGATTGCTGGTTCAACTCCTACTTGGGATGGTGGGCTAAGCATACCCACAACTAAGATTGAACACGACATCTTGAGCTGAGAGACTGTGAGCTGCCGACTGGCTGCCAGATGGTGACTGGATTTGGAGCTGAGCTAGCTGCGTTCTCCACAACTAAGACTGAAGGACTACAACTTGGTTGTTCCCATTCCCCAGTTCCCCAACACTATTACCCTTCCACAATTCTCCAATAAAATCTTTGAAAAAAAAAGAGATATCCTTTACATATGAAGGAGTAATAAAGATCTTTCCAGATATACAGAAGCTTAGGGAATTTTCTACCACAAGGCCTAAATTACAGGAAATACTAAAGGGGCTATTCGATCTGAAACAAAAAGACAAAAAATACAAAACTATGAGCAAGATGACTAATAGTCAGAAGCAGGAAATGATAACCCCTATTCAAAATAGAGCACCATACACTGAAATATTACATGAAGGTAAAGGAGATAAAAACATAAAAAAGAAAAAGAGAAAAAGGAGACAATTTGCTATTGTAACTGAGAAATGAACTCACAGCTTAAATAGGTAGCACAATTTGTGACAACATAATTGTGACAATTCACAGCATAATTTGTGACAACAAAAACACAAAAGGGGATGGGGTAAAAGTCTGAATTTACAAAAGGGAATGGAGATAAAATGCAGGCTGAAGAAAAAGGACTACTGTATATTTGAAACTTACTTTTATATAAACTTAATGGTAACAACTTCAAAATATCCAGAATGAGATAAATAACAGAAAAAAAGAAAAAAAGAGGAAATAGGGAAAAAATCATAGAATACCATCAAACCAAAATAACAGACAGAAACACAAAGTCAAAGAAACAATGGAGACACCAAGCTATCAAAAAACAAAAGATAAAATTGCTACAGAGAAACCTCATATATCAATGACCATCTCAAATGTAAATAAAATGAACTTACTAATAAAAAGACACAGAGGAGCTAACTGGATCAAAAAACAAAACTCAAACACATGCTGTCTTCAAGAGACACTTCCTAGTTGCAAAGGAAAATATAGACTCAAAGTGAAAGTATGGAAAATAATACTCCAAGAAAATGACATCCAGAGAAAAAGAAGCGTAGCCATAGGTATATCTGAGGAAATAGACTTCCAGATAAAAATGGTAACAACAGACAAATATGGACATTTCATAATGATAAAGGGGATAATATATCAAGAGGACATAACACTTATCAATATATACGCTCCCATCAGGGAGCACCTAAAAGTATAAAACAACTACTAACAGAACTAAAGGAAGAAACTAGCAAAAACACAATTAGAATAGGGGATCTAAGTACTCCACTGACAGCTATGGATAGATCATCCAAACAGGAAATCAGTAAGAAAATATCAGTTTTAAATTACAAATTAAACCAAATAGACATAATTGACATGTATAGAGCACTTCATCTTAGAACACAGACTATACATTCTTTTCTAGTGTACCTGGAACAATCTCAAGGATAGAACATATGTCCAGACATAAAACTAGCCTAAGCAAATTTAAGAAGATTAAAACCATGCCAAGCATATTTTCTGACCCCAAGGCTTTGAAATTGGAGATCAACTGCAAAAAGAAAGTGGGAAAAAACACAAATACATGGAGATTAAAGAACATGCTATTTTAAAAATGACTGGGTCAAAGAAGAAATAAAAGGTGAGATCAAAAGATACATAGCAACAAATGAGAATAAAAATAAATCATATTAAAATTATAGGGATGCAGCAAAAGCAGTATTAAGAGAAAAATTTGTATAATTGCAGACCTATCTCAAAAAACAAGAAAAATCCCAAATAAACAACCTAATGTTACATCTTAAAGAACTAGGAAAAGCAAAGCAAACGAAATCCAAAGTCAGCAAAATGAAGGAAATAATAAAAATTAGAACAGAGTTAAATGAAATAGAGAATGAAAAGACAATAGAAAAAATAATGCAACAAAGAACTGGTACTTTGAACATTGATACCTCTTGGCTAGACTCACTAAGGAAAAAAGAGAAAAGAAAAAAAATCAGAAATGAAAGAGAAGTTATCATGAATGCCACAGAAATACAAAGGATTATTCAAGAATACTAGAAGGACTATATGCCACCAAATTCAATAACCTAGAAGAAATGGACAAGTTCTTAGAAACATATAGCCTTCCTAAGCTGACCCATGAAGAACTGGAAAATTTAAATCGACGGATCAACAGTAAAGAAATTGAATCAGTCATTCAAAACCCTCCCAAAAGTAAAAGTCCAGCACCAGATGGCTTCTCTAGTGAATTCTACGAAACATTCAAAGATGATTCAATACTTGTCCTCAAACTCTTCCAAAAATAGAAGAAGAGGTTGCTTCCCAACTCATTTTATAAGGCCAACATTATTTTGCTACCAAAACCTGGTAAAGATAACACAAAAAAAGAAAACTGCAGATCAGTATCTCTGAATACAGATGCAAAAATTCTAAACAAAATACTAGCAAATAGAATACAACAATACATTACAAAGATTATACATCACAACCAAAGGTGGTTTATTCCAGGGGTGCAAAGATTGTTCAACATACACAAATCAATCAATGTATTACACCACATAAACTAAATAAAGGATAAAAATCATATGATCATATCAGTAGATGCAGAAAAAGCATTTAATAAGATAAAACACCCGCTTATGATTAAAAATCTAATAAAATAGGTATAGAAAAAAAGTACCTCAACATAATGATAGCTACATATGACAAATCCTCAGTTAATATCACACTTAATGGTGAAAAACTGAAAGCCTTTTCTCTAAAATCAGGAGCAAGACACGGATGGCCCCTCTCACCACCATTATTGAACATAGTATTGGAAGTCGTAGCCAGAACACTCAGGCAAGAGAAAGAAATAAAAGGCATTCAAATTGATAAAGAAGTAAAACTGTCACTGTTTGCAGAAAATATCATTCTTTATATAGAAAACCAAAAGGACTCCACCAAAAAACTATTAGAAACAATAAACGAATACAGTAAAGTGGCAGGATACAAAATCAATGTAGAAAAATACATTGTATTCCAATATACTAACAATAAAATTTCAGAAAAAGAAATAAAAAAGAAATTCCTTTTGCAGTTGTACTAAAAGGAATAAGATACCCAGGAACAACCTTAACAAAAGATGTGAAGGACCTGTACACTAAAAACAATAAGACTTTTTTAAGTGGGAGGGGGTGGTATATAAGGGTAAAGGGGGTCAAATATATGGTGATGGAAGGAGAACTGACTCTGGGTGGTGAACACACAGTGTGATATATANATCACTATTAGGGATAGAATTATCTAAAATTTGTCATCATCATCATCATCTATATTTTTTCTAGCATAGTGTTTAACATAATATGGAAACTTAAAAAATCATTTTCTTTCCTGTTAATCTTCAGAACTACAATGAAAATTATGGACTATAATATTGTGTTAGAATTCAATTCATTAAGTTGAGTATTCTAGTCAGAGTGCAGACACTCAACTTATGTCTTCTAGACATAAGACAAATATAATTAATATCTAGTTCTCATTTTAAGGTTAGTCATGCAGACATCTTCAAGACCATAAACTTTAAAATGGTACTGTGATAGGGTTCCAAAGAAAGGGCTGCATCTAGTGAGTTATTTGCTTGTATCACCAGAAGAAGAAAAAAGGAAATCAAAGGCAGCACTCAAAATATTTTAGGGCACAGTTTGGGGGTTAAGGATTAGCTGTAAGCAGGAAGTGAGACCTGGGTTCTGTAGTGAAGTGTTCAATAATAGTTTTGGAAAGCAGTACAAGGTCAGGTGAGATGAAATGGGAAACAGTGTGTCCATAAGACCATAAGACATTGCAAAACTTCCCTCGTTATTAGTCATTGTGCAATTTAACAGAGGGGTGCCTATAAAGATACAGAGCCAGGTTTCATAGAAGAAACAAATTTTGCTCAAGAGACAACATACCCATAAATCAATTAAGAAGTATTTCTAGATTTTCAATGTAGAGCCTTTTCTTCTGGGATGCTTGTTATAAGAATCAACTCCCAGACTCCATTTGAGAACACTTCTGATCTGATAGTTTCACGATGGGGGCAGAATCTTCATTTAAACAAACACTTTCAGTAGACAAAGTGTAGATCCAATGTTTCAAATATTAAAGTTAAGCTCCAAATATCATGATTATCATTCTAGAATGTCTTCACTTACTATGTAAATTCAAAATATTTTTAGACATTAAAATTT
>NW_017733251.1:43091-50825 GCF_001890085.2 Hipposideros armiger | reverse complement strand
AAGAATCAGCATAGTTAAAATGGCCATATTACCCAAAGCAATATGCAGATTTAATGCAATCCTCATCAAAATCCCAATGTCATATTTTAAACAAATAAAACAAGAAGTCATCAGATTTATATGGAATCACAAAAGACCCTGAATAGCCAAAGCAATCCTAAGAAAAAAGAATAAGGCTGGAGGTATCACACTCCCTGACTTCAATTTATACTACACAGTAATAATAACCAAAACAGCATGGTATTGGCAGAAAAACAGACACACAGACCAATGGAATAAACTGAGAACCCAGAAATAAACCCACATCTATATTGGCAACTAATTTTTGACAAAATAGCCAAAAACATACAATGGAGAAAGGAAAGCCTCTTCAATAAATGTTGCGGGGAGAATTGGAAAAAAGCCACACGCAAAAGGATGAAACTAGACTGCTATCTGTTGCTATATACCCAAATTAACTCAAAATGTACCAAAGACATAATACAAGACCTGAAATGATAAGTTGCATACACAAAAGCATAGTTACTAAACTTATGGACCTTGGGATTGGAGAAGATTTTATAAATTTGACGTCAAAGTGAATGGAAGTAAAAACAAAATAAATGAATTGGACTATAGCAATTAAAATTCTTCTGTACAGCAAAAGAAACCATCAACAAAACAAAGAATCAAGGAACCAAATGGCAAAAGATATTTGCAAACAGCACCTCAGATAAGGGGCTAATATCCAAAATATATAAAAAACTCATACAAATCAACAAAAAAGAAAGAATTCAATTGAAAAATGGGCAGAGGACCTGAACAGACACTTCTTTCAAAAAGACATACAAACTGCCAGGAGACATGAAAAAAGATGCTTAACTTCTCTAACTATTAGGGAAATGCAAACCCAAACCACAATAAGATAACACCTCACACCTGTTAGAATGGTATTATCAACAAGTAATAAGTGTTGTAGAGGTTGTGTAGAAAAAGGAACACTCATACACTGTTGGTAGGGATGTAAGTTGGTATGGCCGCTATGCAAGGCAGTGTGGAGGATCCTCACAAAATTAAGAATAGAATTACCATATGACCCAGCAATCCCTCCTCTGGTTATCTACCTGGAAAATCTGAAAGTATTTATCTGTAAAGATATATGTGCTCTATTCATTGCAGCATTATTCATGGTAGTCAAGACATGGAAACAACCAGTGTCCATCCATAGATGATTGGATAAATAAGAGGTGGTATATATCCATAAAGGAATACTATTCAGCTATAAAAAATGTGAAATACTGCCATGTGCAACAACATGGATGGATCTTAAGATTATTATGCTAAGCCAAGTAACTCAGACTGAAAAAGTCGAGAACTATATGATATCGCACATATGTGGGATATAAAACTGAAAGCAACAAATGAACAAGAAAAACAAACAAAAAACTCATAGACACAGACAACATTTTAGTGGTTACCAGAGGATAAGGGGAAAGGAGGGTGGTAGATGAGGGTAAAGGGGGTCAAATATAGGATGACTGAAGAACTGACTTTGGGTGCGATATGTAGGTGATATATTATAGAATTGTACACTTGAAATCTATGTATTTTTACTAACTAATGTCACTCTAATAAATTTAATTAAAATTTAAAAAGAAATCCTATGTTTCCCTATTGGCTTTTTTTAGTGAGATCCACATGGTGAATTTGTTCTCATCTTAAAATATTCATCTTCATCTCCTACTTCAGCATCTCTGGCTTTATACTTCTTCAACATCAAGCTTCTTAAAGTAGTTGACTATACTTGGTATTTTCATTTCCTCATGTTTTGTGCTAAGGTGACATTCACACTGGTTTACTGGGAATCACACACTTTCAGGCCTGTTGTCTAATCATCTGTACATCTGGTTTAACATTTGTCCTAGATTTATACTTTTAAACTAGTGGTCATTAGTTTTTGAGTTAACATAAAACAGGACAAATTTGGTAGAACTCCACTTCATGTTTCCAAGTTCTGTCATAATTGTGCCTAGCAGTGTGTGAGGACATGTATCAGACATACCACACTTAACCCAAGGTTTAATCTGGAAGGGTGGAGTGAGTCCAGGGATCTCAGGAGAAAGTCCTAAGGTCAAGTGCACTGGCCACTGCTTAGCTGGGGGAGAGGAGTGGAGCAACAGAGGGCATCTATTCCAACCCAGCAGCCACAGCTCCTCAGCAACTCTTCAGGTTGCTGCACGTTCTATTTCTTCTCATTCCTCATTGGGGTCAGTCCACAGGCCTGTAACCAGAAGAAAAGGCTGCATAAGGCCTGAGACATCCAGGGAAATGACCTTGTGGTTATTTGGACTTGGCCCTTTTGCTGCTCCTGGAAACAACAGAGGGTAAGCATTTACCCAACTGCTCCAGTAGGCTATTTATTTCACCTCTCTTCTCCCTGCTTTGACCCACCATTTCCTCCCAAATTTTTATTTACCCTTCCTCTAGTCCCAGCATGTATGGTGCAAGTAAGCCTGTTTGCAGCTGGGGTGACTGGGGAAGATTCACTCACATTAACTCTTCTTAAGGCCTTTGAGTCTGAAGTGCCCGAGAATGAGTGGGGTCTAAGGCTCTTAACAATTCTTTCCCTTCTCAAAGACTATAGATTTTGGTTCCTACAGTACCTGTGTCCATGTCCTTATTCCCAGGCCTGCAGCAGCCAAATATATTTTGTAGATCCATAAGTACAATAAAACCAATGTGTGTCATACTAAATGTTTTTAAAATACGTAGTTGTTAGTAGTTTCAGCACCCCCTTCATTCTCAAAAGAATTCATGATTGAATGAGAAGTTGTATGGTCAAATCTTCACCTTTGTCACCATTTGAACCCATGTTTATTCTACTGAAAATATTCTTGCCAAGGGATCAGTGACACCAATGCTGCTAAATCCCACAGGTACTTTCTTTTCCTTATCTTCCTTGACTTGTGCGAAGCATTTGATACTGCTGGGAATTATATAATTTTTGACACATACTCTTTGTTTTTGATTTCCATCTTATCACCATTTTTTGTTTATTCTATGTCTACCCCCTCTGGTGACACTCACAATATCCTATGCTTAACCATGGTATAGTATTTTTAAAATTGTGGTAAAAAACACATTACATAAAATTTGCCATCTTAGCCATTTTAAGTGTACAGTACATTAGTGTTAAATTTATGCACATTGTTGTGCAACAAATCTATGGAACCTATTCATTTTACAAATATGAAACTCAATATTCATTAAACAAGTATTCATCTTTTCCCACTCCCCCTAAATCCTGGAAATCACCATTCTAATTTCTGTTTTTAAGAGTTTGACTTCTTTAGCTACCCCAAATGAGTGGACACATACATTATATGTCTTTCTGTAACTAGTTTATTTACCTTAGCATAATGTCCTCAAGGTTCATCCCTGTTGTAGAATGTGAAAAGATTTTCTTCTTTTTCAAGGCATGTGATATTAGTATATAACAGGGGTTCCAAGAAAATGTATACAAGTGGACACTTTGGTCAACATTGCTCAAGCACTAGTTTGTTGTAATCAGAAGTGTCTGGACACTGGTGGTAACCACTCTGAGCATCTCTTGTAATTGCAGAAGTCAAACGTGACTTGTATTCATCTTTTGTTATCGGTATATACTGAGTATTAAAATTTTAATACAGTTTTCCTTTCTTAATATGTGTATATGTTTTTTGGCACCCTTTGTCTATACCACATTTTCTTTTTTTCTTTACCCATTTATCCATCAATGGACATCTAGCTTGCTTCTACTTCTTGTGAATAATGCTGTAATTAATGTGGGTATGCAAATATCCTTCAGAATCCTGTTTAATTTCTTTTAGATGTATACACAGAAGTAGATTACTGGATTATAGGGTAACTATTTTTTAAGGAACCTCCATATTATTTTCTGTAACAGATATACCATTTTACATTCTGATTGACAGTTCACAAGGGTTTCAAATTCTTCATATTCTAAAATTACAAAAAACTGTTATTTTCTGTTTTTCTGATAGTGGTCATCAGAGAGAATGTGAGGTTATATCTCACTGTGGATTTGATTTGCATTTCTTTGATAGTGATGTTGAACACCTTTTCACATGCTTCTTGACCATTTGTATATATTCTTTGGCAAAATGTCTATTCGAATCTTTTGCTCATTTTTAAACTGAATTTTTTTTTGTAAAGTTATAGAAGTTCTTTATGTATTCTGGATATTAACTACTTATCAGATATAAGAATTGAAAATATTTTCTCCCATTTCAGAGGTTGCCTTTTCACCCTGTTCATTGTTTTCTTTGTCCCACAGAATTTAATTCAATTCCATTTGTCTATTTTTACTTTTGTTGACTTTGCTTTTGATGTCATATCCAAGAAAGTATTGCTAAATCCAATATCATGAAGCCTTCCCTCTATGTTTTCCTCTAGGAGTTTTATACAGTTATATTTTACATTTAAGTCTTTAAATCACTCAGAGTTCATTTTTGTATATGATATAAGTTATGCTTTCAACTTCATTTTTTAAAAATTTTTTGAATGTGTATATCTAGTTTTCCTAATATTATTTGTTGAAGAGAATATCCTTCCTCCATTGTGTGCTCTTGGCACCTATGTGGCAGATCATTTAACCATAAACACAATGGTTAATTTAAGAGCTTTCTGTTCTGTACCTTTGGTAAATATGTCTGCCTTTATGCCACTACCATACTGATCTGATTACTGTATCTTTGTAACCAATTTTGAAACCAGAAAGAACGAGGCCTCCAACTTTGTTTTTCCGTTTTTTTTCCTGTTTTTGGTCCGTTGGGACCCCATATAAATTTTAGCATTTTTTTCTTTTTCTGAAAAAAAGGAACTCCATTAGGATTCTGATAGTGATTACATTCAATCTGTATATTACTTTGCATACTAGGATCATTTCAACAATATTTAAAATCCTGCAATCTATGGACTCAGGATATTTTTCCATTCATTTACCGTGTATATTGTCTACTTCCTATAAGGTTGTCAGAAAAGTCATGATGTATTTTGTCTATGTTTTTCAAAGGTCATTTATTTATATAAAGAACAAAGATCAATCAATGATATATTGCCTGTTTTTTTTGATATCCTTTTGCCATCTTTCAGTGAGCTTCATAACTCCTCATTCATGGAAGGACCTCTCTTTATTGGTGAAACACTGAACAATGTGTTGATTTACAGCCTCATCTGAATTGAACGTTATACCATGCAAGGAGTTTTGAAGAGAGCGAAACAAGTGGAAGTCTGATGGTGCAAGGTCAGGCAAGTATGGTGGGTGTGGCAACACATCCTATCCAAGCTTCAATGATTTTTGATGGGTGAACAAACTTGTGTGTGGTCTCACATTGTCACGATGGAACACAACTGTTTTACAATTAACAAGCTCTGGGTGTTTCTGGATGATGGATTCAATCAAACTGTCCAATTGCCGACAGTGCACATTTGAATTGATTGTTTGGTTCCTTGGTAGGAGCTCGAAAAATGACACCTTTAAAACCCCACCACACTGAGAGTATAACCTTCCTCTGATGAATGTCTGCTTTTGATGTCATTTGAGGCAAACCATCACCTGGGGACCAAGACCATTTGCACACCACATTGTTGTAAACAATCCACTTCTCATCACCAGTTATCAGTCACTTCAAAAAAGGATTGTTTTCCTCACGTTTAATGAGCATATTGCAGATGTTTATATGCTCTGTCAAATGAACTTCTTTGAGTTCATGCAGAACCCAAATATCAAGCTTGCTTACATATCCCAGCTTCTTCAGGTGATCATAAATTCTTGAATGATGAATGTTCAATGTTTCTGCAATCTCTCGTGTCATATAATGTGGGTTTGACTTGATCAATGCCTTTATTTTGTCATCATCAACCTCAGTGGGCCTCCCTGACTGAGGAGCATTATTGAGATCAAAATCATCGTTGGCATTGATGTTCTTTTAGAGCATTATCACTATAAACTTTATTCAACTTTTCACAAGCTTGATGTGCGTTCTTCCCTTTATGGAAGTAAAATAGTAAAATATAGCAAAAATGCACAGTTTGGTCTTCCATCTTCAACTTGTAAAATCTCCAAAATTCAACCAAATCACTCAATTTTTTTTAGAATGAAACTAGAACTGTCATCTGTCAAATGACATAACAATAACATAGATGTCAATGACTATAGTACTTCCAAAAATGAACTAGTGCCATCTGTTGCAAACATGCATCATGACTTTTCTGACAACCCCATAGAATTCCTGAGGCTTACACTAGATTGTTGTCAAGGCCACACTTTGTGTTCATCCTTGTGATATAGTTACAGTATAGAGAAACCTCTCAGAGACCACAGTTTAGAAAGTAGGCTTCTATAAAGTACGTAAGGAAGTGATCTTAAAATAATAAAAAAGAAAGACCTTTCTACTTGTGATAGATTTAGTTGGATAATTGAAAACACTATATCAACAACTGACCTCACCATCATCCTTCACTATCCAACACCTAACACTTCTGACAAATCAATTAATATTAAACTTGCAGTACTCTAAGCATGGTTCCTTTTATCATTGTTACTAATCTTCTGGGCTATATTGTTATCCATTGCTATTATCATCATTATTGTCATCATTGTCATTGTCTTCATCAATCGTCATTACTAAGATTTGAGTATTCTTAAGTTGTAGACATTGGGGAGTATCACACACATTTCACCAAATCCTCACAACCACGTGTAAATATATTTGATAATTACCTATATTTTATAGATAAGGCAATTCAATTTAGAGGCAATAAGTAATTTCTCACTTTCTTCAATTTTATTGCAGAACATTTGGTTTGTTCCAAACCTGGCCAAGTTTTATCCTATCTATATCTTCTTTATTCAGTCAGATAAGATGTCTTGACTACTTGAGACTTAGTTCCTTCACCTGTAAAATGCAAATGATAAAACCTACTTTACATTTATCTTCCCAGAACCAAATGTAGGACAGAAAAAGATAGATCTATTACAAGAAATAACTCAAGCTTATTTTTGTCTGATCACAATGGCAATGGTACTTTAAGTGATGATAAAAGCATTTCTTCAAAGCTCTCATGCAGTGCCTCATTTGAAGCTGGGGCTATCTTACATGGGGTTCTAACACCTGTCTCTTATTTCTCTGGTCTTTTGCTGCCCCATCTTCCCCATTTATTTGGGGTTTTTGCTTGGGCTTAAAAATACTGTGACACATATAACCTCTTGAAGCTACATTCTTTCTAGTGGAATGTCTATAGGAAAAGGAATGCCATTATTGTAAGTATTGATCAATTTCATGTAAAAATATTGATGCATTAGCTTGTTAAAAGCAAAACAAAACAAAATGTAACACATACAAACACACACACACAGATTCTCAACTAAGATTAGAATGGGGGCAACACAAGTGGTGAGGTTGCAGAGGACACTATCATGCCACATATGAATAGTGCCTCACATGATGCCTACATCAAGTCAGGCATGTGTATAATTAGAGCCTTCCCAGCACTGCAATAATTTCTCAGGAGGAATGGCTGCTTTCCAAGATAAGAATGAGTAAAAACACATATAAACACACACACACACACACACACAGAACACAGACACAAACACACAAATAAATGGGTGACCCTGAAAACAAAAATACCTCAAAATTATGCCTACATTAGAATCATGTTAATGGAGTTAAAACAAGTGAGAACCAAGGG
>NW_017733251.1:40882-42376 GCF_001890085.2 Hipposideros armiger | reverse complement strand
TCTTTCTCCTCCTCCTTCTTCTTTTGTTTACTCTTATTTGTGCTGATTCCTTTTCACAACTGAAAGGAGTCAGAAATAAACTTCAGCCTTATAAGCTGGAGGTAAGTTGAGAAAGAGGTTCAAAAACCTTACATTCATCCAAGGGTCCCTAGAGAAGAATCCTGCCAGTCTGAGATCCCACAGGTTCTGAGTACTTGAAAGGTACTTAACACACTCCATTGAGGTGTGGAACAGATGGTGAAAGCCAACAAAATCCATGAGGGCTGTTTATTGGAACTGACTGTATTGTGATATCTACCCCTGTTTAGGAGCCAATATATATAATCTGTTTGAGCCTTGACTTTGCTTATGAAGACTATTCATTGGGTATTCAAAGCATCCTATAGTAGTGATGATATATTTTAGGAGTATGTATAGGGGCTGACTCAGAAGTTGTATATGATTCCATCTTGCATTATACTATAGGTATTTCAGTAATTTTCCTTTATTCACAGGAGATTTAATCATCTCACTTTCTGTAGTGTTATCTATATACGTTCATCAACATCATTTTTTATAACACAACTTCTATGAAATTTTATCCAGCACTCTACTTCTCAGGTCTTCAACTTCCTCAGGTCTCTATTTCCTCCTCAGAAACTCTGATTTCCATTATTTTGTTCTTTGAATAGTATACCCTATATTTAAATCTTACTTATGATTTTATCTCAACTCCAACAAAATTTCAGCCACATAGGAGCATTCACTAATGATCAAATTGCTTTTTTTCACTGCTTCCATCTCCTTTATGTTATCATTTCTCTTCTAATTCAACTTAGATTCAATAATCTGAAAAAATGTTGCTTCTTTACATAGAATCTCAACTCCCATGCCCCTTTCTCCATTTATCACATATACTTGATGGAAATCAAGTCCCTTAAAGGCAACACATTGATTAATGCACTTTTACACAAATTTATTTGAGTGGTTGAATGGGATTACTCATCTATATCTATATCATCTCTATCTATCTATATATCTATATCTATATCTATACCTATATCTATCATCTATCTATCTATCTATCTGATATGGAAAAAGAATCTATTCTGAATGGAATAATTTTATAACACATTTCAAGTGTGCCTCTAGCACTGCCTGATAATGTGCAGCATTTTCCTAACTCTTTCCATTTGCAATGGCCTGAGATGACTATTTTATGCATTCCTGTTTCGTCTTGTAACTTAAATATACCTTACCCTTGCCCAATCTCCGCTGGTACTTCACTCTTAGTTCACTGAAAAAGGAGAAGTCATCAGATAAGTATGTGTCATCTTCCCATTACCAATTATATCAACCTATCTGCCCCCCACACACACACACATACACACACACTCCTCCTACTACAATGGATGTATGATCTCTGTATGTATCTAAGGCCCAAACTTCCATTTGTGCATTGGACTCCACTGCTTCTTGCCTACTCAAAAATGCCCTTCTGTAAATAGCCTAACA
>NW_017733251.1:31500-37866 GCF_001890085.2 Hipposideros armiger | reverse complement strand
AGACATGAAAGAATTAACAAGAAATTCAGACCCAGATTTCTTTATTGCAAAGATCATACTTGTCCTACTCTGCATCATACAGAAAGTTCTGGAATCATTGGTTCTCTAGTAAGTAAAACAAATGAAGTTTTCAGCTTAATTTTGCTGTAACCAGAAGCCATGTGATGGTAGCATCTGGGAAAAAGGCGAAGGTCAAGTTCTTACAATAGGTTTTCCCTCAGAAGCTCCAGGATGAAGTTTTGTTTCTCTGTTTGCAGTCAAATAGTCATGAATATATTCAATTACTCATATTTTTTATAATTAATGAGTATACAGGAAAATTATTACTAGCAAATCAAGTGATACTGTTTTTCTTTTCATGCTAGTCAGATAAAATTATGTAAAAACAGATAAATTAAAATATGACTTAAAATTCTTAGGTAAACTAAAATGTAACTGATAATATTAAAAATATTGTGTGCTGGTATGCAGATGTGGTCTATAGGCTGAGCATAGCTTCATGCTAATGAGTGATAACAGTCAGTATCCTTTTATTCCCTATCTATTATGTGTCAAGTGTTGTGATAGATGCATGTACACATGTCTAATCTTCCAATTAATTCATACAAATGGATAAATTTAGTCCCATTTATAGGTGAGGAAAATTAGATAACAAAGTTAAATAAATTTCCCAAAGTAAGACAATTAATGAAGAGTAGAGCAGACTTGCCAAATACCAGACCTACTCATTTCTAATGCCACCTTCTTTATCTTCTGCTTCACCTAGCTGTTGATGGAATAAGGACAGTCTTCGCCAGTTTACAGGGAATGAAGTGAAACATACTTGCTTGTTTGTTATGTGTAATATACTGGTTACACAGGTGTCATGCAAGGTGAAGGAAATACAAAGTTGTAGCCATTTATAAGAGGCTATGAAAAAATGTAACAAAGGAAGTTTCATAACAACATGAAGCCATGATGAAAAGCGAGGCACCAGGCAGTTTGTGACTTATTGTCAATTAGTTAATTATTACATTTTGAAATTATGTTTTTATAAATGATAGTGAAATGGAAACATAAAGATGCCATGTCCCTATTAGTTTATAAAGAACCTTTTCTAATTCTGAGTACAAAGCTCCTTGACACTACATACAGACTGCATTAATTTAAAAACACAGTATAGCACACAATACCACTATTCTTTATTTCATTTTGTTTTGTTTTATTTTATTTCATATTTTTGGTTTAAAAATCATGGAGCATCAGCATCACTGGAATTCTACAATTTGTCTAAATATTTTGTTCTGTTTTCAACAAACATGTATATAAATTTCCTATGCTAAAATATTTGATTGGCTTCCATAATTCTGATATTTAGCAGAAAAACACCAGAATCTCACTCCACATATTTTTTCAGTGCTTTTACCACACAGTATTTTCCTTTGCGTTATTCTAAACTGAATCCTTTCCTCTGCAATTCCTTTCATTTATTCTATGTTCTACATGCACTTAACAACACATTTTCCTAGTATAACCATGCTTGTTTACAGAAATACTTCTTTCTTATTCTTATTTCCTAAGCAATCCATCCTTTTCTGGCTTCTATTGATTGCTTTCTTGAGACCCATCAAAATCGACATGGCCAATGTCTGCTTCTTGAGCTGATGAAATGTTTACAGTTATGATGGGAAACATGACTAATATTTCTAAGACTATTATTCCTTCTTGTTCCTTGAGGCATGTTTCTGCAAGCAGCAGGTCAGCTCTGGGACTTACACAGAAGAAAGGATGGTCCTGAGGCACTGGGTGCTGTTTGGCTGTGGAAAAGGGCTGGGCACACAATGCAGCCTTAATTCAGCAGCTGGTTGTGTTGTGCTTGCCAAGGAGACAGATGCACCTGTGTGCTGCGTGGGACCGTGGTGCTAGCTCCATGTCACATGACACCCTGGAATCATCTGGAGAACCTAGAGAGTTCCAAGAAATTCACAGATTTGGACACAAACCAAATCAAGTAACATAAGAAAGACCACACTTTCTCAAAGTTTTCTCCTTTAAAAGGTAATGGGAAAATTACTGATTTGGAACCAAATAAAGTTAAAATTACCACTTGACACCTCAAAACTTTTGTTACCTTAGACTTAATTAACTTGCCTAATCCTACTCTCTTTACCTATAAAATGTAAGAGAATAACACATATATACAGCTCTCAACTTTATATACATTACATTTCATGTGTCACTTTTGAATTTATTATACTTCCATCACACACAGCAGTAGCTCCAGGTTAATCCCAGCCTTGGAAAACTCAGTGCTTATTTTTTGCAAATATTTACATAAATGTTCCCCCTCAAGTAATAGACCATACTCCTCTTCACCTAAGTGGGGGTTGTGCTTTGTGACATTGTCCAAAATAACAGTATGGAAAGGGAGAGCGGGAGAGACTTTACAATGGGAAACCTGACACACAGCCAGTGAAAGCTCATTTTTATGTTCTTTTGATATGATGTGTTGAAAATGGCACTTGACCTCTGTGATATTGCTCTCCAAAACCTATAATCCCAGTTTTATCAATGAGAGAAACAGCAAACTGACCCAAATTGAGGAACATTCTATAAAGAAGAACTCAAATCTGTGAAACTCACCAAATACAAGGAAAATCCAAGGAACTGCCACTGTTTAAAAGAGTCTACACATGGTATCCAGATCTGAGAACATATAAAGGGTATTATGTAAAAATTGTGGAAATTCAAGTAAGGTACAAACTTCAGTTGATCATAATGTGTCAACCTCAGTCCTTCATTGTGACAGAAATGCCATAGTAACATAAGATGTTAATAACAAGGGAAACTGTATTTGATATATGAAGGAGCAGTCTGCAATACTTTGCAACCATTCTATATATCTGTAGATACAAAATAAAACATTTATTTTAAAAAATCATATGTATAGGAATTCATAGTAAGAGAAATTGCTACAAGGCTTGTCCCCATTTTCTTATCTTACCATGACTGCTGCTTCTTAGACATTAGATCAGAAAAGTGCATTCTTAGAAATTGATTACAAACAGACAATCAATTTTGTGTAAAGATAATTTAGTAAAAGTTTTATTTAATTGAAGCACCTTTTAAAAATGTTAATTACCAAAACTTTTATTTATTTAAAACTGATTTTGTGTAGGCATAATGTACAATTTGTTTTGGAAAAATAAAATCTAGAAATACTTTGTGCACACTCAGTTGAATTTGGATTCTGATTTATGCAAAATTCAGTAAACTTCTTAGCTGAAGACATAATTGCAGTCATAAAATCACATTTACATGTCATTTATACTTGATTAATTTATTATCATAAAATGTAACAAAGAATATTAAACCAGGGAAAATTTTGCCAAAGCAAATATGTATAGTTTCTGAATAATATAGGTTAAGAAAAGGTCTCTGAGCCAAATAAAACCTGGCCAAAGGAATTTTTTGAAAGAGGTGAGGAATAATTTGTCTAATTTTCCCAATGTGCTAATACTTACTCTATGGATTTGTAAGAAAAAACTGACTGAAATATGAAGTATAATTTACTTTCTTCTTAACTAAGTTTACATTTGGGTCACAGAGTAGAACAATCTAATTACCTCTGAATCAGAACATTTATGTACCAAAGATCCAGTTGATGTCCATACAGGTGTCTTAGCAGGTCAGATGCTAAGAGTAAAAAATAACTGAATTTAAAGTCAAACTCTGATATCTAAATGACATTGGCAACTTATGTAATTTTTAGAAACTAGTGCATTAGGGACCTGGTAATTGTGAAACTAATATTAGTTTCTTTTCTTTCTACTCTCACTTTCCATAAACCTCTGCCATCTTGCTAAAACAACTAGAAATTTATTCATCATTTGTTAGATGAAGTCTAATTCACCCACAACACTTACCACTTTTTAATTATTCTGCCCAGAGTTCCTACCCACATGAAAAATAGTTGCCACCATCTGAACATTGTTTGAATTATGATGGGCTTAAGAGTTTTCATCTCTCTTAACTTCAGTTGAAAATATTACTTTATATTCTGATTTATAGGGCAAGTTATCAAATGGAGCAGAATGGGGAGAAGTCAGAGTTCTGTACTTATTAATATGGTGAAAAATAATACTATTTAATAAACTTTGGTCATTGTTAATGAGTTTGGCATGCTTATCATGAGACTTTGTTCCATTTTATTCAACTTTAATTTTTTAAATGCAAATAAATAACAATTAATCTTCAAAAGGCATCCAGTATGACCCAGATTAAATAGCTTCCTTTAATGTTCACCCCCACAATAACTGATTTATTTAGAGAACAAAAATCCCTTTATTTCAACATCACATCTAAAATACTTTGTAAGTCTTTGTAATTCTTACTTCTCTGAATTTATTACCAGAAAAATTATTCCCTCAACTTATTTTACCTAACATCTTTTATTTGATTCACAGTATATACAAAATATATTCAAGAATTTCAAAAGAAACCTGCAAGGCCTTCCATCATCTGCTTTCCTCCCAAATGTCACCTCCTGCCACTCACCTATTTGTAATTCATGCTCTAACAGTGATGAGCTAGATTAATGTTCAAGTGCTCTAGGCTGTTTCATGATTCTATTCATTGGCTTATCTTGTTCTATTTGTCTTTAATGAAACTTTATAACTTTGTTGAGTTTGGGTGTCATTTTCTTCAGAGAAACTTGAACCTCAAATTGTGGAATAATATGTTGTTTTTTTTCTATACCCACAGAACATTTTTTCCTTCATGGTAACTTAAATTATTGGCTAGAAATAATGTTTAACTACCTGTCTCAACCAATTATTAATTGAGAACAGCAATCGTATCATTTTCAGCCTATTATTTACTATGACTATCAGTATACTTTCACATTTAGTACATGATCATTTTTTTTTAGGTGGACAATTTGCCACCCATCTCCATGGTGGGGTTGATCATCCAGAAAAGCTATAACTTCATTTGATTAATTATCACAATAACCCTGAAACTACCATTATTACTATATTACAGAAAGAGGAAGCTGAGGCTCAAGGATGTTAATTATGTTCCACAAGAACAACAATTATTGAACTTCAAAACCCATGCACTTTCAGTTATGTAACTTAACCTCTATTCCTGCTGCCCATCTTTCAAGTACCAACACAATTTCACTGGTCCTAAGAATTTTCTCTGCTAATTGTGGGAATATAAATTATAACTTCTTGAATACAAAGAGAAGAGAGTTAATCATTACCCCATGGGTCAACAAAGAAGATTTCATAAAGGAAAATAGAACTTGAAATAGACTTTGATATAGAAAAGAACTTATGAGGCAGGGGAGTTGGAGGGAGAGGGAGATTCCATGTGGGTCCATGCCATTAGTGTGGATGCATGAGGTTCAAGTTTGTTGTTTTGGGAATTAATTTTGCTTTAACAAATAAATTTATTGGGGTAACTTTGGTTAGAAAAATTATATAGGTTTCAAGTGTACAATTCTATAATACATCATTCATGTATAACATTGTGTGTTCTCCACCCAGAGTCAGTTTTACATCCATCACCATATAGTTGATCCCTTTTACCCTCATCTACCATCCCCCTCCCCCCTTACCCTCTGGTAACTACTAAACTGTTGTCTGTGTCTATGAGTTTTTGTATGTTTGCTATCAGGAGTGGAGGAAGGAAGGAGGATATTTAAATGAAATTATAATGTTTATTTTCTAATAAAAGATACAAGGACTCATAAGAAAGTGGTAAAAAATACATATATTTTTACTTTAAGTAGATTTCATTTTTCAGAACATTTAGATTTAAAGAATAATTGTAAAGATAGTACAGAGATTTTCCACATAAACCACAATCAGTTTCTGCTATTGTTATCATTTTATATTAGTGTGATAGCTTATTACAATCAAGTAAACATTGATACATTGTTAAGTACATTTTATACTTTATTTAGATTATTCAATTTTTCTTAGCTTTTTCCTAATGTTCTTTCACTGCTCCAGGATCCCATCCAGGATACCACTTGACGTTTAGTTGGCATTTCTCTTTAGGTTCCTTTTGGCTGTGGCAGATTCTCAGACCTTTTTTTTAAACGACCTTGACAGTTTTGCACAATACTGGTGAGGAACTTCATAAGATGCACTGCTATTAGATTTTGTCTGTTGCATTGAAATTTGTACCCTCCTAAACAACTGTCTAGTAAAGATATTAAAATTTATCAAAGCTCACTTAGAAGAATGTGCTGTAAATTATGAACATAGTTGATATTATAGTTATAATCCTGGGACTAGACAAAACAAAAAGCACTGGCAGGAAAATGGAGTTCTCAAAAGCTGATTATTATGCTAAGCAAAATATGTCAGACAGGGC
>NW_017733251.1:27739-30590 GCF_001890085.2 Hipposideros armiger | reverse complement strand
AAACAAAACAAAAACACAAAAAAGAAAACATAAGACTCTGAATAATGGAGAGGAGATGGAAGACCAATTTGGAAACCAATAAATGACACAGTTGTGAGATTCCTGTTTTTTGTGGGTTTTTTGGGTGTTGTTTTATGTTGTTGTTGTTTTGTTTGTTTGTTTGTTTTCCCCATATATCCCAGACTTGGAATTTAAGCATCCAATACAATAATGACAGCGGGTGCAGACAATAAAATCCCTTCCCAAATCCTGTTGTCTCTAGACAAAGGACCAGGAGAGGTGCAGCCTAGTAAGACATGAAAATGTTTAGACAACAACTCTACCTCAACCAAACACCACAGACAAAAAAAATCTAATTTCTACCCCTATCCATGTCAGGATTGCTGAGTGGAGAACTTAGATTTCCACCCTTGCCAGACTAATAGGTTGCCCAAACCCCCCAAATAAAGTGGCAGAGTAGGAAACAAGTATTTTAACTCATGCCAGGGAGTAACAAGTAGCCTTCCACTACTCCTTAGTGTCAGTGAATGTTATGGTGGGACCATTGATGAGACAATTCTTTTTTTTAATTAAATTTATTGGGGTGACATTGTTTGGTAAAATTATATAGGTTCTAAGTGTATAATTCTAGAATACATCACCTATATATTGCATTGTGTGTTCACCACCCAGTATCAATTCTCCTTCCATCACCAAATATTTGACACCCTTTACCCCTTTTTACCTCCTCCCTTCTCCCCTTACCCCTTGGTAACTGCTAAACTGTTTTCTGTGTCTATGGGTTTTTGCTTGTTTGTTTGTCTTGCCCCTTTGTTGCTTTCAGTTTTATATCCCATATATGAGTGGAATCACCACTTATTTTGTATGGCTTATTTGGCTTAGCATGATAATCTCAAAATCCATCCATGTTGTCACAAATCGCAATATTTCACATTTTCTTATGGCAGAGTAGTATTCCATTGTGTATATGTATCACATCTTCTTTATCCAATCATCTATCAAAGGAAATTTCAGTTGTTTCCATGTGTTGGCCGCCATGAATATTGCTGCAATGAACATAGGGGTACATATATCTTTACAGATAAATATTTTCATAATGAGGTAATTCTATGCCACCCATTCAGAGTGGTATAAGTGAAGACCTGATGAGAAGCTGGAACACCCATCTATACCCAGCAATAGCAAAAAGCTCACTAGCTCAGGTGTCAATGAGCCTGAGTGTAGACTCTGAACTTCTACCCCTCACTTCTAGTAACAAAGTCAATCCAGAATCTTTGATTTAGTGAAACTATTTTACAAGGGAAAAAAAATCAAATGAGTAAAAACTAAGATAACTTATTCCTATCAGAACTGTAAAAGAATGGATAAAGACACTGCTCCAACCAGAGGATCAAGGATAAATATGAAACTCTGAAATATCAGAAAGGAAAAAAAAGACAGTAAGAAAAATATATGGGTAAATAATTAAATTTCCTACGCTTCTTATTTTCTAAGTTATATTGGACCATAGAGGCAAAATTATAACACTAATGTAGTTCTAAATTAATATAAAGAAACATTGTACACTATGAGGAAGAGGAGCAAGTGATGGGATATAAGGGAGAAAATAACTCTTTAGTACATTTAAACTTTTAACTGATAACAGAAGTAGACTCTAGTGAGTTATGTATAAATGATAGACTATAAATGTACCACTAAATATTCTGTCCAAAGAGAATGACTCAAACACTCTATTGATTAATCAAAATGTAATTGCAAAAAATAATCTGGTAACCCCATAGGAAAACAAGAAAAAGAAACAGAAGACCAACAATAATAACAATGATGACAACAACAGAAACAACAAACAAAGAGAGCACACAGAAAACAATAAACAAAATGGCAGACTTATGACCTGACATAAAAATAATTACACTAAATACACATGATCTAAATGCATGGAGTAAAATACAGAGATTAAAGAAATGGATTACAAAACATGAACCAAAATATAGATTGCCTAAAACAAGCTATTTCAAATACAGCAATTCAGATTGGTTGGAAGTAAGTAAAAGGATGAAAAAAGTTACATCATTCAAATGTTAATCAAAAGGAAGCAGGAGTTACTATATTATTATCAGATAAAGTAAACTTCAGAAAACAGAAAACTACCAGAGACAGAGGGAAACATTTTGTAATAATTAAAGGGTCAACCTAGCAAGAAGATATAGCTATCTTAAGTGTGCATACTTGAACAATAGAGCTTCAAAAATCTATGAAGCCAAAACTGATTGAACTGAAATGGGAAATAGACGAATACATGATTATAGTTGAAGACTTAGACACCCCTCTGTCAATAGTGAGTACTATACCTGCACAGAAAATGAGCAAGATTATAGAAGAACTGAACAACACCATCAACCAATTGACATTTATAAGATATTCCAACCCACAACAGCAGAATACATAGTTTTCAAAGAACACATATAAAGATAGACCATAACCTGGGTTGTAAGACCAATCTCATCAAATGAAAATAATTAAAATCATATGTACTATGTTCTGGAACCACAATGAAAGTAAACTAAAAATCAATAATATAAACATAGCAGAAAAATCACCAAACAGTTTCAAACTAAAAAACATACCTCTAAATACTCTGAGTCTAAATGGAAGTGTCAAAGAAAAAATAATACATTGAACTGAATGAAAATGAAACAATATTTGTGAGACACAGTAAAGTAGTGCTCAGAAGGAAATTTATAGCATTAAATGCATATATTAGAAAAGGTCTAAAATAAAGATAAAAAGCATAAATTAGTGAAACAAATCAGGAAAAATAGACAAAATCAATGAAACAAAGCCATTTTTT
>NW_017733251.1:16218-25449 GCF_001890085.2 Hipposideros armiger | reverse complement strand
CATTAAGATTTAAATTCTGTCTCTCATGACCTTGAAAAAGTTATATAACTTACCTGGACTTCTATTTCTTATTCTGTAAAACAGGAGTTAATCATAGCCTCTCCATCATACATCCACTGTCATAGTTAAATTATTCATTATATGCAAAGTACTTAGAATTGTACTGTATATAGTAGGTGCTATATAACCTTTTCTTTTACTTTGAGAACTATTAAGTTGAATTCCATGATATGCAAAGTATTTCTTGCACTTAGAATACAAGGATGAATATGAGAGTCTGTCACTGTTAGTAGCTTGAGATTTCTGTTAAAAGGTTAACTGTATTTGCTCTATTAGTCCCAGTGTCACAACAGGGGTGGATCCTAGGCACTTTAAAGGTTTTATTCTTTCATTCTACAAATACTTTTGGAGTACCTTCCATTCCCTATGGCTTTTTTAGGCCTTGGGACTGAACAAATATATATATAAAATGGAGGGTGATTTGTAATACTATTGAGTGGTAAATTGTCTAGATGCATTGGTGGCCTCTAAACTTAATACCACACAAGCTATCTGAAATTAATGAATCAGAAAGGAGTATGTTCTAAGGTAAAGGATATTTCATGGCTAGAGGAAAAAGCATAATATAATTGGTTAAGCAAAATTAGTTCCATAAAATGCACATGTGGGGTGAAATGATGAAAAAGAGAGAGGTGAAGGGTACATGCTGAAGGAGCCTATACACTGCAGGGAATGGATTCTCCTTCACGTGGAATGTCAATTAATTTAAAATTTATGACTGCTTTTGACTACTCCGTCCATGCAGTTCTGCAGCAGGCTTGATTTCATTCCACTCATAAAATGCATTTTAACATTTATTTGACTAATAATAGTATATACTGGGGTGAACGTTGCATGTCTTCACATTTAAACACAGTTTGGGCCTTATTAAGCAATATGAAAGTTGCAAACATAAATGTCTGTAAAATCCAAAGATGCTATTCAGTGTAGAGCACTGCAGCTTGGATGGATAATAATTCTCTTTGAACCACAAACTGATAGGAAAATGTATCATGGCAGAAATTTCCCATTATACCCTCTGCATCATATTAACATTTCATGTAAAGTATAGTTTATTTACTACTATATGGATTCAGCAGTGACACTTTTATAAAAGACATAAATAAATGTCAGACATAAAAATGTTAAGGATGCTTCACATGACCAATGATGTACCATGCAATAAAGTTGTTTTTAAAATGTTTAGGTATGATCATGTTCCATCAGTTTATATGTTGTTTACAATTTGTAATTTTTGTAAGTTATCTGGAAAGTATTTATTCATGTCATTCATGAAAGTTGGGAGATGTTCAAACCTTCATTTTTATAATCAGTAGCCTAAGAGAGTTAACTAGATCTTTTATTGTACACAATTTAAATGATGAATCTGAGGAGACAGTATATTTGGAAGTGTTTGAAAGTTGTAAATAGTTTTACCTTTATTTCATTTAAGATCTACTAACTTGGTAATCTCTGATTCTTTTAGCACTTTGAGCCTTCCAGAACAAAATTAAGTGGAAACAAGATTTCCCTTGATAATCAAGTAAACATTAAGATTAAATTAATAAGGTAACTTTTAGTTAAATAACTCTGTGAAATACTAGATACAAATAATTTGGACAAATTTCTCAATAAATTTAATAGACCATACTTTGAATTAAAAATTGCCATGGAGATCAGAAAATCACAGAACTATTTCATCAATGCAACATTTGCCAAAGCCCTATGAAATCATGGAATAAAATTCAGTAAATATACATAAAATAAAATCATTAGATTTAAAACTTTACTAAGATTAGCCCTCAGTAAGAAATTATATTAATATCTTAGAAATAAGAGGGATGATGGAAAACAAGATGAGTTGTTTCATATGTCTGTAACAACATCATGAACCTGGAAATACATGCTAACATTACAGTATAATATGATCTTTTAAATATTGATTTGAAAACCAAACTTTACCACTGGAAGAATTTAGACTGCAGTATATTCATTGCTATTAACAAGGATGGCCCTGATTCATAAAGAAAAGTGAAAAGCAAGTTTCAAATTAAAGAAAATTATTTACAAAACACAACCAGAAGTAAAAGGATCAAATATATATATATATATATATATATATATATATATATATATATATATATATATATATATATATATATATATATATATATATATATATAATGTTTCACGTCTGTATCCATTCATCTACTGATGGACACCTAGGTTGCTTCTGTAGTTTGGCTATTGTAAACAATGGTGCAATGCACACAGAGGTTAGTGTTTTGTTTTCTTTTAATAAATACCTAGAAGTGAAATTGCTTAGTCATATAGTATGTTTATTTCTAGTTTTTTGTGGTATCCCCATACTGTTTTCCACAGATGCTGCACCAGTTTGCCATCCCACCAATAGTGCAAAAGGATTTCATTTCCTCCACACCCTCATCAACCCATGTTATTTGTTGACTTTTTTATAATAGCCATTCTAACTGGAATGACATGGTATCTCATTGTGGTTTTGGTTTACATTTCCCTGATAATTTGTGATGCTGAGCATCTTTTCATATGTCTCTTGGCCATCCATATGTTTTTTTTGGACTTTTTGTTGTTCTTATTGTTTTTAAGTTGTATGAGTTTCTTATATATTTTAGATATTAAACCTTATATAATATATCATTGTGGAATTCAGTAGGTTGTCTTTTTCTTTTGTTAATGTTTTTCTTTGCTGTTAGAAGCTTTTTAGTTTGATGCAGAAATAAATTAGAATGATAATTATCATTTGCAACAAAATGTTTGTATCCAGAGGTTATTATGCTAAGTGAAACAAGTCAGGCAGAAAAAAAATACTCTATGGTTTCATTTATATGTGGAATCTAAAAAAAAAAAAAGCCAGAACAAATAAACAGAAAAACAAAATGAGAACAGAACAGTAGAAACAGAGACCAAAGAATGGTTACCAGAATAGAGGGGGTAGGAGGATGGGTGAAAAATGTAAAGAGGCATATAGTCAGTAAAGTCAGTAACATTGTGATAGGTTTGCACAGTGACAGATGTATACTACAATTAGTGAGGTGGCCATATTATAATGTATAGAAATGTCCAGACAGAAGTGCTGGAAGTGGCCATTGCTTCTTTTTTGAGCCCTTTCCCACCCAGCCTGCACATGCTGGCGAGTGCGATATCTGAGTCTCCATCAACCTGACTAACACAGATGAGCCACCTGATGATTCCTGAGACCCTACCTCACCTAACTAGTAGGCTCACCCAAGCCACTTCCAGTGGCATTTCCATACAAATGGCCTATCTTTGCTCATGCTGCACACTTTCCTAAAATCTCTCAAAGGTTCACAAGCCCCAGACAAGGCACATCTGGCCTTGGCATTCCCCTTACCTCTTGCTAAGAGGCCTCAAGCCCAGCACTAATGATGGCCAGGCTCATTTAACAGTTTAGCCTCTTCCAGGCATCTGTAAGCCCAGTGTGGGTTGCTGCTTGCAGCAGATTACTTTGTGGCTCATGCCAGGTATCCCCAGGCAAGGCATAGACTGCAGTTGAACTTGGCCTGTGGCAGGGCCCCTCACAAGAGGTCCTAGGGCTGGTGTGGCCAGTGGGCAGCTTCAGACCAAGCTAACCATCGCCCCACTGCCTCCAAGGATGACACATCCAAAGAGAAGATTGGACAGGCACCAGAATCCTGCTAAAGTGAACCCTGTTCTCTAGGGTCAACCCATACACAACAGTTCCTCCACTTTAGTCATAGCCAATCTTAACAACCAATCAGCTATACAGTCAATCCCTCCTATTGATATGCAAACAGCAACTAAGGCTCAATTACAACAGGAGTTCATACAATACCCACAAAGGGACACACCAGTGGCACCTGGCTCAGGTGACCAGGGATACTGTGCCACTGTGCCTACTACAAAAGGCCACTCTACTAAGACTGGAAGACAGAGCAACTCTATTTAATACATAGGAAAAAAAGCACAGGGAGGCAGCCAAAATGGGGGAAAAAGGAACATGCCCCAACTGAAAGAAAAAAACAAAGCTCTAGAAAAAAAAAACTAAACAAAATAGAGACAAGCAATCTATCAGATGCAGAGTTCAAAACACTGGTTATAAGGATGCTCAATGATCTCAGGGAAAACTTCAACAAAGATATAGCAAACATCAAACTAGTAACAGAAAACATTAAAAAGAACCAGTAAGAATTAAAGAATATAACTGAAATAAAGAATACATTAGAGGGAATAAACAGTAGATTACATGAACCAGAGGACTGAATCAGTGATTTAGAAGATAAGGTAGGAGAACATATTCAATAGAAACAGCACAAAGAAAAAACAACTTTTTAAAACGAGGATAGTTTAAGGGTTCTCTGGAACAACATCAAGGATAACAACATTCACATCATAGGGGTACTCAAAGGAAAAGAGACAGAGCAAATAATTGAAAACTTGTTTGAATAAACAATGATTAAAAACTTCCTTAACCTGGTGAAGGAAATAGACATAAAAGCCCAGGAATCCAGAGAGTTTCAAACAAGATGAACCCAAAGAGGTCCACATAAAAAAAATCATAATTAAAATACCAAAGGTTAAAGACAAAGAAAGAATCTTAAAAGCAGCATAAGAAAAGCTGTTAGTTACCTATAAGAGAGCTCCCATAATACTGTCAGCTGATTTCTCAACAGAAACTTTACAGGCCATAAAGGATTGGTACAAAATATTCAAAGTGATGAAAAGCAAGGACCTGCAACCAAGATTACTCTACCCAGCAAAGAACGGAAGGACAGATAAAGAGCTTCCCAGACAAGAAAAAGCTAAAATGAGTTCATCACCTCTAAACCAGAATTAAAAGGAATCATCCAGGGACTTCTTTAAGATTAAAAAACAAAAACAGAAATCAAAAATAAAATGGCAACACCTACATATTTATCAATAATCACTTAGATGTAAATGGATTAAATATTCTAATTAAAAGACATAGGATGGCTGAATGGATAAAAAAATAAGATCCTAACATAGGCTGCCTACATCAGATCTCAGTGAGACCTGAAGAGATTCATTTCAGATCAAAAGACACACAAAGACTGAAGTTAAATGGATTGGATCTTGAGATTATCATGCTGAGTGAAATAAATCAGATAGAAAAAAGTTGAGAACCATATGTGGGATATAAAACTGAAAACCAAAAATGAACAAGGCAAACAAATAAGCAAAAACTATTAGACACAGACAACAGTTTAGTGGTTACAGAAAGTAAGGAACCAGGATAGAGGAGCATAAAGGGGGTCAAATATGTGGTGACAGAAAGAGATTTGACTTTGGGTGGTGAACACACAATGCAATATACAGATGATGTATTATAAAATTGTACACTTGAAACCTATATAATTTTATTAATCAATGTCACCTCAATAAATTTAATTTAAAAAAAGATATTTCATGAAAATGGAATCAAAAGAAAAAAATAGAGTAGCAATACTTATACCAGACAAAATAGACTTTAAAACAAAGGCTATAATAAGAGACAGAGAGGGACCCATAATCCCACTTCTGGATATTTATCTGAAGAAATCCAAAGCACTACTTCAAAGAAACATATACATTCATATGTTTATTACAGCACTACTTACTATAGTATGATATGGAGGCAAACTGGTGTCCACTGATGGATGAATGGATAAAAAAGAGGTGGTACATATGCACAATGAAATATTACTCATCAATAAAAAAGAATGAAATCTTGCCATCTGCAACTACTTGGCTGGGCATAGAGGGAATTATGTTCAGTGAGTAAGTCAGACAGAGAAAGACAAATGCCATATAATTTCACTTATATGTGGAATCTGAACAAAAACAAACAAACAAAACAGAAACAACTCATAGACGCAGAGAACATTTTGAGGAATGCCAGATAGAAGGAGGCTTGGGGGATGGTAAAAAAGGTGAAGGGATTAAGAAATGCAAATTTGTAGTTACAGTATAGTCATGAGTATGTAAAGTATAGCATAAGGAATATAGTCAATAATATTGTAGTAACTATGTATGGTGTCAGATGGGTACTAGATTTATGAGGGTGATCACCTTATAAGTTATATAAATGTCTAATGACTATGTATACCTGAAACTAATATAACATTGTCAACTGTAATTGAAAAAAAATTTTAAATGTTTTAAAAAAACATTGAACAAGTAAACTATCATAAGGGAAGGGCTTTCTAGTCTTAAATTAATCACATGTATATGATGTTTATTTTCTATACTTGCAAAGTATGAAGAAGAAAAATATGAAAATAGATAAAAAGTAATTATCAAAATTATAAAAGTGAATGTATAAATTACCCATGTATGTCAGTAAAATACAAACAACATAAGGAGAAAAATCTAAAAAAAATATGGATAGACGTTACTCAAGAGGAAACACATAAAGATATTAAGCATTTGAAGATATATTTTAAAGCATTAGTGATCAGAGAAAACAAATTAAGACCATAAAGAGATACTATTTACATCTATTTAATGAGCACAGGTAAAAGACTAACAATAGCTAGTATTTGATTGAAAACAAAATAATTCAACCATGCTGACTCACCTCCAGCTTACGTGCTCATCAAAATAATACTATTACAGAAGAAAATAAATGTTGCAAATAAGTTCATTTTCTCTTGAAACTATCCCGACCAAAACAAAGAAAAACAAATAAAAACCCTCTTTAAATAAACATTACACTGTTCAACTATCCAATAGTTAGAATGAAACCACAGTTTACTCCCAAAGACAGTGCTACACCCTTGCTTCAATATCCTCACTTGGCTGAGTCCATCATGTTTCTCATACAATCCTACTCAATCCCCACAATGAAAGACCTGCCTAAAACCAGATTCTAAAATATCATTAATATTTCAACTCTGACCCCCCCATTATAAATTGCAACTAAGAATCTGTTAATGTAGTGCTTGCTCTCTCTACCACGGCAAATTCATCTTAATCTTATCAAGCTAATTTTTGAGATCTGTTTGGAAACCAATATTCTACAGAGAGGATACGTATCAAGTATTTGTTTTGCTTGTAGTACTATAATTTTTATAGCATAAGTAAAATCTAATAAGATAAATAACTGACTTCTCAGAAGAAACAGCGGAGACCAGAAGGCAGTGGGATAAGATATTCAAAGTACTCAAAGAAAAAAAATATATATATACGTGTTAACCAAGAATCCTATATCTAGAAAAGCTGTTTTGAAAATGTAGGGGAAATAAAGACATTCCTAGATAAGAAAAAAGTGAGGAATTGGTTGCTAGAAAATCTATCTTATAAGAAATATTAAAGAAAGGCTGTAAGACTAAAAGCAAGTGACCCAAGATAGTAATTCAAAATACACATGCCAAAAACAAACAAAAAAACAGAGAGCACTACTACTAAAAGTAATTATGTAATTATGAATGACAGTATAAATACATATTTAGTTTTTTATTCTCTTAATTGATTTAAGAAGAAATTGGATAAAATGACATGTATGTAATATATTTTTGGGCATATAATATATAGATGTAATACATTTGCTAATCACAACATATAGGAAGTGGGTAAGAGCAAATTGTATTGGGCTAACAGAATGACTCCATATGGTAATATAAACACCACAAGAACAAATTAAGAGAATCAAAAATAATAAGTTAGAAGGTTAATGTTACAGAAAGTTTAACTATATATTTACTTTCCATTTTATATGCCAGCATCTTTAAAAGACATAAACATATATAATAATTATAATAATGTTTTGTTGGGTTAATACATTTATAGATATAATGTAAATAACAACACCATAAAGAGAGGGAGGGGGGAATAGAGCTATTAGGAGTAACATTTCTATATCTCTCTAGAATTAAGTTAGCATGAATATGACGTTGACTCTGGTAAGTTCGGGGATATGTAGTAAGCCGTATAGCAACCAGTAAGGAAATAATAAAAAAATATGTATATTTTAAAACAATTAAAGAAACTAAAATGCTACATTAAAGTATATTCTCTTAATGCAAATGAGAGGAGATAAGTAGGAATAGAAGGAAAAACTTGAGACAGATATAAAACTAAAAGTAAAGTTGCAAATGTAAATTCAACTATATTAATAACATTGACAACAAAGAGATTAAAAGTCCAATAAAAAGTCAGAGATTGCCAGACTGGATTAAATAACATGATCCACCTATATGCTATCTATGTGAAACATACTTTAGATTCAAATAGTTTAAAAGTAAAAGGAAGGAAAAAGTTACATCATGCAAATGGCAACCATAAGAAATCTAGAGGACTTATAACATATCAAGCAAAATAAACTTGCCAGGTCCCAGGCTGAGTCAGTTGTGTTGTGTGCAGGCTAACTATCAGACTCTGACCCCGGATGAGGTTTGGGCCCACACAAGCGGGGCCTTCTGGATAGGTACAGGCTGACGCTGGGACCCTGGCCCAAGACATAACAAACCTTGACTCTGGAGCCTGCTGCACAGGCGCCAGGCTCCAGTGAGGTAAGCTGTTTAGGTAAGCATGATTCACAGCCGCGGGAGGGAGCATGCCACTTCCATGCGCTCTCCTCCCCCCAAACCTCGATATAATGGTGGCTATTGCTGAATAAAGTTGCTGGCTGGTTCCTCCTTATGTTGGCTCTATGTGCTTTCTTTTCCCTGGGCGTCTCACCAATGAAAGCACCTCCTCCCTCCCGCAGCGCCCTGGTGACCACAAACTTTAAAACAAAAATGCTATAAGGAGGCATTTTATAAAAATTAAAGGACTCATACATCAGGAAGATATAACAATTATAAATATACATATAATAGCAGAGCACCAAAGTACATTAAGCAAAAACTGACAGAAATGAAGGGAGAAATAGGGAACCCAACATTAGTAGTTGGAGACTTCAATATTATACTTTTAGTGATGGATAGAAAAATGAGTAAGAATCTCAACAAGAACATATAAGAAATGAAAAACACTATAAACCAATTATATAGAACACGCCACTCAACAACAGTGGAAAATATATTTTTCTCAAGTACACAGGACACATTTTCCAGGATAGATCACATGCTAGTCCATAAAACAAAACCTTAATATATTTAAAAGGATTTAAATAATGCATAGCATGTTCCCTGCCCACAATGGAATTAAAGGGGAAATCAATAACAACAACAA
>NW_017733251.1:0-15926 GCF_001890085.2 Hipposideros armiger | reverse complement strand
ACTATGAAGAGAGAGAGAGAGAGAGAGAGAGAGAGAGAGAGAGAGAGAGAGAGAGAGAGAGAGAGAGAAAAGACTCAAATTACAGAAATGAAAAGGAGGCGTTACTATGGAATGTACTGAAATGAAAAAAATAAAAAGAAAAATAGCTTAAATGAGATATCCAAATGGATAATTAAAATATGAGAGATGATAATGTTTTTTTAGTAATCAGGAAAATGCATTTTAAAATCATAATAATTTATAACCATATAGTCACGAGAATGACAAATAATTGAACAAGAATATACTGACAATACCAAATGATAGGAAAATTGCAGAATGTTCATTTTCCTAGATGGGATTATAAAGCAGGACCAATTAAGGAAGATTTTTCACATTATCTACTGACATGAAAAATATGCGTTTACTACAACAGAGCAATTTCACTCCTAGGTTATCGAAGAGGATTATATACACATGTATCTCAAAATACATTTACTAACACATATATTGTTAAGTTTTAACATTATCTCAAGAGCAATCCAAATGTCTGACCAGAGTAGAATGGTTAGTTTGTGGTATATTTATACAAAGAAATAGTATACAGCCATTGCTACAAAGCCATTTCAGTTATACTAGTAATTTACATGGAGCTCAGAAACATAATGCTGACTAGAGAAGGAGCCAGACACAAATAAATATATAATGTGCCTTTCCTTTTATACAATGATAATGTAACAACAAAAAGGAGGACAAAAATGTGGGCATATGGATATATGTTTAGTTAGCAAAATTATGAAGAAAAACAAGAAATTATTTTCATAAGAGTCAGAGTATGGCAAATTTCTAAGATGAGTGAAGGATACTGATAAGGAAGAGTGTGAAGCTGGCCTCTGAGGTGATTCCTCAACGTTGCTAACAATAGTGGTGACTACATGGCTAATTGTTTAATAACAAATCATGTCATGCGCTTTTGTATTATTTCCTTATGTGTTGCATATTTCGCAATGAAAAGTCAAAATACATACATACATACATGAATACATAAAGTACTGAGTGTGCTGTATGGCATATGCTATTTCTTTGTTTGAATAGAAAATACATGAAGAAGTTAACCAAAAAGTGATTGCTTGTAAAGTTACAAAAAGGAATAAAGGAATGGAAAGATGGAAGACTTTGGGCGGGGTATTCTTCAAAATAGTTCGTAGAGAAGAGGGCAAATAAGAAGAATGTCTTAGTTAAAATAGAGGAAAACCCAAAGATACAGAAGAGCAGCAGATAAGATGAGAGAGGTATGATCAAACTGTTGTGTGAAGAGGTATTTATTGGGTGGTTTGAGTGAGAATTGGTCACCTATGTTATCATCTGTTTCTCGATTCAATGTATTTTCTTCTGAAATAGGCAAAAATACCTTTGCAGATTGAAAACCTCTCTAAACTTCTTTTGCAAATAGTTACACCACATCTACATGACTACTCTGGATTAATCCTGGAAAAAAAAAGAACAGTTTAAACAAAAAGAAATACATAAATGTTATGTCATTAATTGTTTGGAATTTTAATTTTGCTTCATTTATTAAAGTAGTAAGTTTAAATACATAAAAGGTATACACACACACACGAGCTTTGGCAATTACGTTCATGAACACAATCTAGAAAAAGTGCTACATACCTCATTGCTGAATATCACAATGGTCACCTTTGAAGTACTCCCCTTGGGAAGCTACGCATCAATGTCAGTGCCTACTCCACCCTTCAAAGCAATTTTGGATCTTTTTTTCTGGAATGGCCATCAGAACTGTCATCATATTACCCTTGATGTCCTGAATGTCATCAAAATATCTTTATTTCAATATTTCTTTTATCTTCAGGTAAAGAAAGAAGTCTTTGGGAGCCAGATCAGGTGACTAGGGAGGGTGTCCCAATATAGTTATTTGTTTGCTGGCTAAAAAGTCCCTCACAGACAGTGCCGTGTGAGCTGGTGCATTGTAGTGATGCAAGAGCCATGAATTGTTGGTGAAAAGTTCAGGTGGTCTAACTTCTTTACATAGCTTTTTCAGCACTTCCAAATAGTAAACTTGGTTAACTGTTTGTCCAGTTGGTACAAATTCATAATAAATAATCCTCCTGATATCAAAAAAGCTTAGCAACATCATTGCAACAGGTTCACGAATGTAATTGTCAGAACTTATGTTCTGACATGTAAATATAAATATATAAAACTATATTTTCTTATACATTACAGATAATGATATATAGATAATTTTTGAACTACTTATTTATTAAATAAAGGCTTTTTCTAATGTTGCTATCAAGAATATTCAATCATCACTATAAAAAATTGCACATATTCTAACCTATATATAATTAAATCATGATTCCTAATTTCTCCAATAGCTTTTTTCTGTATTTTTCTACTATAATTAGCACTAGAATGAATATCATGTCAAATTACAACATGTTTTGTATTGATGATTATTAATTTAATGTTCAGAATAGAACTAATGTGTCATTTAAACATGTTAACATTTTCATTATTTTTAAAATTTTATTGCTAACATGCCTTTTGAAAAGTTTTAACATATTCATCAAAAGTGTATAAAAAACCAAATTGTTTCCCATTACCTTTTCAATTACGAATATTTCATTCCTTCAAACGATTTGAAAGATGGGAAAAGGTATCTCATGGATATTGTAATTTCTACTTATTTGGGTTACCAGAGAGGTTAAGTATTACGCCTCATGTTATTGAGAGTCCACAGTTACTAATTTAAAAATAAACACTTTAGGACTTTTGCCCATTTAACTAATTGGATTCTTAATGTTTTTCTCATAAATCATATGACCTTTTATATAATAAATATTATATTTATAATATGGCTAATTATATATAAATTATATATAACTTAAATTTTATAAATTATATAATTTATAATATATAAATATAATTTATAATAAAATATTTATTATATTTATTTGTGAATGCTTTCCACTTTCTCCTTGCTATATTTACTTATTAATTTATCATCTGAAGAATTCTGAACCATTGTTTGTCCTGTTAACTTGACCACTTTCTTTGGATGCATTCTTTAGTCTAAGGTTTGCTATCTACCCATCTGTATTTCCATTCAAATTTTGTCCTCTAAGCTCCTAGTGTGATGCCATGAGACAAACTATTTATTTATTTCTTAATTTATTATTAAACAAATTATTTGTGGTTCAACTGTTCCACCTTTTTCTCATTAATATATATATATATATATATATATATATATATATATATATATATATATATATATATGGAGAGAAAGAAGAGAGAGTATAATACTTGGCTTATATTTCTAAGCATTGAAGTAGTCATTGTAGGAAAAATATGAAACTTATTGGACTTTCTATACTTGCTTTATAATATACTCTTGCTTTTTTTAAAAAAAGAAAAATACCTATAAAGAATATTTTAAACTTTTCCGTTCTTCTGTCTTGCTCATCAAAATGTGTTCTAATATAAAAAGAATACATGTGCTTTCCCCCTTTCTCCTCCTTTCAGGGACAAATGATTTATCTTCTTTACATCCACAAACACTCCTTATCTACTAGGAAAAGGAGAAATCCACTAACTTGTTCTGCTTAACCTTTATTCATAAATCTCCTCTCCTAAATAAACTGTTACAATATCTTCTGAGGAAGGGTCGTCTTCCTGCATATTGATAGATAATTCCACCCAGTCAACTATTCAGTGAATGAGATTTTTAAATACCTTTCACCCTATGACCTATTAGATACTGTTGTATAAATAATATGCCATTGATCCCCACCAGCTCTAAGATGTCAGTTTTTTTTCTCAGTTTATAGAATTAATTAAAAAAGTAATTCATAGAAAATAAGTAATTTTCCCAAATTGAGAGGTGGAAGTCTAAGAACTCAAACCCAGTTCTCCTAACAGCAAAGTCCACCACACCAAAAGACGACCATAATTTAGAGACACTGACTCATCTACTTCATATTATATATAAATCAGAATCCAATATAAATAAAAAAAAATGACTGACATATAAAACACATGGCTTTCATGCTATCTCAGGCCATTCTGATACAGCAGAATACAGTCTGAAAAACTCACCATGAACTGTTTGTGTGTTGACTCCCCCTTGCTGTGTTCTAGACATGGCTTTGGAGGCTCAGGGTATCTCTGTTAGACAAAACTACTCTCCTTCTCACAGTCTATATTCTAGCAGAAAACAAACACACTAAAGGGAAAACACAATCTCAGGCTGGATTTGGACAGGCTCTCCTCATGTACACAACAGCATAAGGAGGCAAGCACTGAGCACAAGAGCAGCCTTGGTGGGAACTTTCTGTTTTGGGGTACTTGTATGCATTTCAGGACTTCTTCCTGTATACAATGGCATAGATTTAACTTATGTTTCCTGCCTTTCATCTTCCTAAAAAGGCTTGATATTGCTGCTGCAACCACACCTCAGCCACACCAGAAACAATTCTTGTATTTTTTAAATGCACTTTTAGTTCAACTGCTGTATTGTTGTATTAATGATAATAGCCACCATATACTGTTTTTTTTGTACTAAGTGCTGTTCTATGATGTATTCAATTCAATTCTTTCAATTACCTTATTAAGAAGGCAATGTACTTTTCATTTAGCAGGTGAGGAAATAAACAAAGAGGGAAGAAGACAGAGATTAAGGAGCAGACTTGGAACTCTCATTGGGGTCTAAGAGACTCAAAGCTGACTCTTTTTATACTAGATATAGAATGTAATATTACCATTCCTAGATAAAATGCCTTAATGTGGTAAAGTTTACATGGTTTTTAAAGCTCTCTCTTAATATCTTTTTATTGAAGCATGCTTTACATACAAAAAAATAAATACAGGAAGTTCTGGTCAAGATGGCAAAGTAGGTAAATGCTGTGCTCACCTCCTTTCATGATCACATTAAAATTACAACTAAACTACAGAACAACTGTTGAGAATCTCCTGATCTAGCTGAACCAAAACCCAACAACTACAGACATACAGAAGAAGTCACCTAAAGACTGGTAGGAGGGGCAGAGATGTGGAATGGCCTGGTCCCACAGATGCATGTGACCATTAAAAATAGGTAGGGATATCTCCGCTGTGGAGGTCTTCCCTGGAAAAGCAACACGAGGCTCTCCATCCCCGGGTTCCAGTGCCAGGGAGAGAAGCCCCCATAATTTCTGGCTGTGAAAACCAGTGGAAATTGTAGGTGAGTGAGATGAGGTTGGCTATAGACCCAGACACTCTTCTTAAAGGGCATGTGCACAGATTTATTCACAGGCACACTCACTCACTCTGAGCTCCAGGACTGGGGCAGCAGCTTGAAAGATACCACAGATACATGGAGAAGAACTGAATTGTCTGGTCTCAGGGTGAGGGTTGGATGGGCAGCTTTTTCCTGGACAGAGGAGCTGGCGGAAGCCCTGGTTTCTTTGTTGAGTCCTTCCCACTCCCAGCATGCAAATGCAACCAGCCATCATATCTGAATCTCCATCAACTTGATTAAAACCATTTGTTTGCCCTTCCCTGATGATTAACAGAGACACCACTTGACCCAAAATGTGGGACCATTCAAGCCTCTTCTAGTGGCTTTTCCATATAAATGGCTTGTCTTGGATTATGCTCCAGGCTTTCCTAAAATCTCTCAAAGCTTCCAAAACCCCAAGCTAGCAGCATCTGGCATCAGCCCATCCTGTACTTCTTGCTGAGAAGCCTTAAATCCAGAGTAGCAGCAGCTGGCCTTGGTTAATGGCTTGGTCTCTTGAGGCACTTTCAAGCCCAGTTCAGGCAATGGCCATCTGCACGTTGCTTTGTGGCTCATGCCAGGTGGCCCTGGGCCACAGGCTGCTACTGAACTTAGCCTAAGCAATTTTCCTCCCAGGGGGCCCCAGATCTGTGATGCCAAATGGCCAACTTTGGAGCCACCTGATGCATCACCTGGTCATGTCCAACATGGTACACCCAAAGAGCAGACTCAGCTGGCACCACAGCCCTGCTAAAGTGAATCCAGCTCTGTAGGGTCAGCCCTGCACTATAGCTCCTCCACTGTAGTTAGAGCCAGTCCTCACAACCAATCAGCGCAAAAGTCAAGGCTTCCCATTGATTTACAAAGAGCAACAAAGGCTCAACTGCAATAGGAGGGCACACACAACACACACAAGACACACAGCTGAAGCACCTTGCTATGGTGACAAGGGAGAATGTACAGCACACCTACTACATAAGGCCAATCTACTAAGACTGGGAGACATTGCAGACCTACCTAACACATAGAAACAAACACAGGGAGGCAGCCAAAAAGGGGAGACAAAGAAACATGTTTCAAATGAAAGAGCAGAGCAAAGCTCCAGAAAAAGGACTAATAAAATTGAGAGAAGAAATCTATTAGATGCAGAGTTCAAAACACTGGTTATAAGTATACTGGATGATTTTAGTGAGAACTTTAGCTGAGATAGGGAACATAAAAATAGAGACAGAAAATATAAAAAAGAACCACTCAGAAATAAAGAGCACAATAACTGAATTGAAGAAACATTATAGGGAATCAACACTAGATTAGATGAAGGAGAATGTCGCATCAGTGATTTAGAAATTAAGGTAGCAGAAAACACCCAATCAGAACAGCAAAATAATTGAATAAATAAATAAATAATAAAAAATGAAAAAAATGAGGATAGTTTAAGAAGCTTCTGGAACCACACTAACTGTACCAACATTCACATTGTAGGGGTATCAGAAGGAGAAGGGAGAGACTAAAGAATTGGAAACCTATTTGTATAATGACGGAAAATTATCCTAACCTGTTGAAGGAAATAAACACATAAGCCTGGAAGTGCAGAGAGTCCCAAACAAGATGAACCCAAACAGGCCCATACCAAGAAACATAATCAAAATGCCAAAATTTAAAGACAAAGAAAGAATCTTAAAAGCAGCAAGAGAAAAGCAGTTAGTTACCTACAAGGAAACTCCCATTAGATTATCATCTGAGTTCTAAAAATAAAATGTACAAAACAGAAAGGATTGAGACAAAATATTCAAAGTAATGAAAGGTAAGGACCTACAACCAAGATTACTCTACCCAGCAAAGCTATCATTTAGAATCAAAGAACAGATAAAGCGCTTCCTAGACAAACAAACAAACAAACAAAAGGCTAAAGAAATTCATAACCACCAAAACAGTATTACAAGGAATCTTACTGGGACTTCTTTAAGATGGACAATAAATAAATAAATAAAATAAAAAATATGATAATAAGATGGCAATAACTACATACCTATCAACAATCACTTTAATGTAAATAGATTAAATGTTCCAATCAAAAGGTAGGGTGGCTGATTAGACAAGAAAACAAGGCCCTTCCATTTACTGCCTAGAAGAATCTCACTTCAGGTAAAAAGACACACAAAGACTGAGAGTAAAAGGATGGAAAAAAATATAATAGCTCGTAAAAATGGAAAAAAAAACCTGGAGTAGCAATACTTATACCAGACAAAATAAACTTTAAAACAAAGGCTATAACAAGAGACAAAGAAGAATGCAGTTATCCCACTCCTGGGTATTTATCCAAAGAAACCCAAAACACTACTTCCAGGGCACATGTGCATCCATATGTTCATTGCAGCATTGTTTATAATGGCCAAGTTTGGAGGAAGCCTGGGTGTTCATCGATAAAAGAATGGATAATGAGTAGGTGGTACATATGGAATATTGCTCAGCCATGGAAGGGAATGTGTTCTTGCCATCTGTGGTGGCATTGACAGACCTGGAGGGTTTGTGTTGAGTGGAGTATGTCAGACAGAGAAAGACAGATGCAATGTGATTTTGCTTATATGTGGAAACTCAAGAATAAAATAAACAAACACATAAAACAGAAACAAACTCATAGATACAGAGAACATTTTGGTGGTTGCCTGATGGGAGGGGTTTTGGGGCTGGGTGAAAAGGGGAAGGGATTAAATACAAATTGGTTGTTACACGGTAGTCATGGGGATGTGAAGTACAGCATAAGAAATATAGTAAATAATATTGTAATAACTAGTAAGATTTCAGATGGTTACTAGATTTATCGAGATGATAGGTGGGTGGGGGGTTGGAGACAAGGTGAAAAACGTGAAGGGATCAAGAAGTTCAAATTGCTAGTTTCAAATAGTCATGGGGATGTAAAGCATAAAGAATATAGTCAATAATATGGTAACAGCTATGCATAGCGCCAGGTGAGTACTAGCCTAGTCAGAGAGGTCACTTCTAAATTATATAAATGTCTAACCATTACGAAGTACACCTGAAATTAATATAAAATAATATTGAATGCCAAAAAAAGAAATAAATGTATGTGCAATTTGAAAAATAATAATAAAAAATAAGTCCAGGTCTTGGTGAACTTCTATAAAATAGAGATGATAACCAACATTGAGATCAAGAAAAAGTATATTACCAGAACCCTAGAATCCCTTACCATGCTTCCCTCTAGTCCCCCATGCCATGGGTAACCACTGACCTGAGAAGGAAGAGTATTGTAATGAAAGTAAATTCAGAGATTGAGGCAAGCTAGTATGGAGAGGGCTTTGGTCAGAAAGACTGTCTGTAGAATGCCTAATGCGTCACAGTCTGGAGCTAATCACTCCAGAGTGCAGTCAATGGTTAGCTAAGCAGAGCAGATGGCATGGGATCCATGGCACACCTCACAGGCAGAGAGATGCAGGTTATTTTCAGGAATACTGTTTTGAGATTTTACAAGCTACAAAATGTCCAAGTCAAATAGAGCCTGGCTGTGAGGCCACAAGTTGAATTACATGTTGTGGTGTGTTCCTTGACCCCCTCAGCACTGTCAGAAATCCCCAAGTTGCCTCCCAAGACTAGCCTCCTTGGGAATGTAGCTAATTTTATATCACAGAATAGCATTTTCAGTTTCCACCTAGAAATTACTTGTACTGAATCAAAATTGATGTCAAAGATTGATAAATGTTTCTAAATAAAGCACAAAATTATGACTAATAAAGAGGCTAAAAAAATAGGAGGGAATATTTAGGAAACCATGAAGTATCTGCACTAAGGAATACCTTAAAGTGAAAATATCAGTTGGATACATGTCTCTTTTTCCTTTCCTTTTTAGAAATTTTTTATTCATCCAGCTGCATTCTACTTGTAACTGTTCCTGTTTTATTCAGTTAGATTTGACATGATTGATGCCTTAGGTTACAGAAAGAGCTGATTGTGACTATATACTGCTGTTGGGTGCATAAAGTGTAAAGATTGCTAATAAAAATTATAGGATGTAGAGAAAAATGTCATTCCATATCAGTGCTTCCAGGTTCAGTTGGAAAACAGCAATGACCTTGTTTGCATGACTTTATGCTTTATGTTTGTGTTCACAATGATAGCATGAGAAAGAGGTGTGTGTGTGTGTGTGTGTGTGTGTGTGTGAGAGAGAGAGAGAGAGAGAGAGAGAGAGAAACACAATACACTCAAACAGAGAAATAACATGCAGCTCAGTTTAATAAATCTTTATAGTGCACATTCTATACTCTTAGCCATATACCATACTCTAGAAAAAAATTATTAAACTATTGGAAAATAATTAAGTTATTGGAAAAAACCAGGAGGGCATACATTTTTATACAACATAGTAACTATCTTGAGAAGTGATGACACAAGTACCTAAAAAAGTGATGACACAAGTCAGCCAAGGGTTCTCCAGGAGAAGACAACACTTACATTGTCAGTCAGGTCAAAGAGTGGTAGAAAGCCATTTTAGACAATGAAACAGCTCAAGCAAGAAGGTATATATATATATATATATATATATATATATATAAAACTTCCCACAAAATAGTGAATTAATAAGAAGCGTAAGGAGGTCATCCAAACAAAGCCTTAAGAAATCTTCATGCTAAGCCAAGGGACATGGGACAATGTGGAGCCTCTGAGAGCCATAATGTAGAGATTTGATAAAATATCTTTGATCAATGTGTACAGATAGGGGTTGAGGGGACCAAGATTTGAGGCAAATTGCAGAAAGGTAGCTACAACTTATACACTGGTAAGCCAATGGCTCAAAGTTTTGTGGTAAAGCTAACTATACAAAATTTTAAAATATTAATTTAAAGTCTCATCAGGTTAATTTGTCTCACCAAGTGTTTTCCAAATATATATGTAACCAAAGGAATCTCTCTCTCTCTCTCTCTCTCTCTCTCTCTCTCTCTCTCTCTCTCTTTCTCCCTATTTTCCAAGAAGCATGATAATTTTAGAAAATACATTACACAAAAAATTAACCCAAAATGGGTTAATGACTTAAATCTAAGATCTAACCCACAAAACTCCAGGAAGAAAACACAGAAGAAAAGCTCCTTGACATTAATCTTACAATGATTATTTTTTTATACCACACCAAAGAACAGGCACAAAAGCAAAATTGAACAAGTTGGATTAAATCAAACTAAAAACTTCTGCATAACAAAGGAAGCCATCAACAAAATGAAAAGGCATCCTGAAATTAGATAAACTATTTGTGAGCCTTATATCTACTAAGGTGTTAATATTCAAAATATATAAGAATCTCATACAACTCAATAGCAAAACAAACAAAAACAACATAACCTGATTGAAAAATGGGCTAAGAACATGAACAGAAATATTTCCAAATAAAACACACTATTGGCCAACACATATAATAAGGTATTCAGTATCTCTAGTCATCAGGGAAATGCAAATCAAACCCACAATGAGATACCACCTCACAACTGTTAAGATGGCTATTGTGAAAAAGTCAAGTGTTAACAAGTGTTCGTGAGAGTATGGAGAAAAAGGAGCCCTTGAATGTTATTGGTGGAATTAACTTGCTATGCCATTATAAAAAAGAGTATGGAGATTCCTTAAAATTTAAAAATAGAAGTACCCTGGGAACATTTTCTCAATCCATTGAGATTTTGCTTCCTGGCAACTGTTGACAGTTTGTCTCAAATAAACTCATAAGTTTTCTCTTAGGCTGAATGTTTTTCATCAACGTTACTTGGCATAGTTGGGCAGGATTCCAAAGAAGCCCACCCAGGAACACCCTGCGGATCCCAATTCGGTGCTTGGTACCAGCAGGGGCCCATTGTGTCCCACTGGCTCCCTGCTTCCCATCGGGTGAGCTTGGGTGAGTTTTTCTTGGAATTCTGGACCTCCCTGTTTTAAGGTAGGAGGCCCTGACTTTGTTTGAGCTGTTTTAAAATCCTCAAGGTGGCAGGGTTGAGGTAACCCAAGTTAAGGAGAAGAGTTAAGGGAATTCTTGGAGAGGAGACATGAAATGGGTGGCTAATTTTAATCTTGGCTTTTCAATGGAAATTGGTTACTGTGAGTCTGAACAAAACTTTTTGCCAGATAAATTAGTCTGACTTTGTTCAGCTCTGAAGATAAGGGGCATTTATTCCCTCCGGCTCAAATTTCGGGTATTCTTAGGTGACTAAGAATCTTTGTGGAGGTGCTTGAGGTTACTCCTCAAAACGTGCAGTGGCCCCATAGGAAATTCCAACACAACTGTAATTAATTATTGGACTTGTCTGAGGACATGCAGATAAAGGCTGGTTATCTAGCGCTCTGAGTCCTCACGGTTGTACTAGACAGCCAGGGAGAGAAACCGAGACACTTAAGAGGGTTGAAATGCCTCGGGAGGTGACAGTCCCTTGGAGCTCAACCCATAAACAGCACAATTCAACCCACTACATAATATCACTATATATTTGTTCAGACTCTGCAGATCTCAAAAGAAAACTGAAAATTAACATGGGAAATCATGCCTCAAAGGCCGACAAGCTCCCAGACTCCAGCACCATTATTCTCCTGCAGATAGATGTACAGTTCCTAGGAGTTTTGAAGGACTTACAGACATGGAAAGATTTATCTAGAATTGATATCAACTTAAGATGGCCAAAATGGAGCTCTTTTGACATCTAAATATTTGTGTGCACAGTTAGAAAAAGCTGGCTTAAAGTTCCAACCAAATGGAATGGGAGGCTAACCTCAATTGGCAAATAGAAAGAAACCTCTGAAATGGTACAGAGAGATGTTCTTCTCTCCAGGAAGTTAGTAAGGACATTTTTGAGACTGTCTTCTGAACTAAAGGTTTCTGAAGCTGCTAAATGTCAGCACCCCACTTTTCCCTCTTCCACTGTCCCAATATGTGCTTTACTTGTCCAGACTTGCTCTCCTTTTCCTCTGTCTCTCTTCTGCACTTCTGTTGCAGCTCCCTTTGTAGAGGAGCTGGTCTTGGGTGGAGGAGAATCATGGTTGTATGCGGGCAGAACTAAAAAAAACTAAAGATTCCCCCAACCCTCTCTAGGACCCTGATGAGTTCACAAAGAAATTTGAATTAAATGCTAGAACATATAATCCTGGCTTTTCTGATTAATTCCAGTTAATGAACCTACTAGTTTCTGAGAGCAAAACAACAGAATTATTGAAAGTTTGCTAGGGAAATTCCTGTAGAGGAATGTGCTTTTATTTTAAAAAGCCAGGTCACCTTAAGGATTGTAGAAAACTAAAATAGGATTTAGAAAAAGAAAGGGAATAGAAGCAAGCATAGGGCTGCTCCAAAGGCCATGAGGATGCTGAGCCACTTTATCTGTTACCTCCACCTGGCTAAGTTGCCCTGCCCCTTGGAGTAAAGTTTCTGCACAAATGGTAAAGGGACATCTAATCAACCGATTTCTGTTTTTAAATCAGAACCTGTTCCCTTCCAACTAGGAAATGTTAATGGGCAAAATATATTTTTAATTACTCAAATCTGCCCCACTCACTTGATAGTGTGAGACTTTCTAATCAATGATGTTCACATATCCTCCCAGAAGGGTGAAATGTATTTAGGACTAAATGAACTAGATTGGGGAAATAATGATTTAAAAGAGACAAACTAAGGAACTGGGAAAGTTACAGAAAGTTTGTGAAGGAAAATCTTGAAAGAATTTTATGTATGGCTAAGCTAAATGTGATTAATTAAGTAAATTTAAATATCAAGAGTAAGCTGATGCAAAATTAAGTTTTCTGTCTCTGTTAAGTAAGACAAAGTTTATTACAAGACTGTTGGTCTTCTACTGATATGAAAACGTTTTCTGCCTGAAAGGCAAAAATTGTTTGTCATCAAAATATTTCTCTATGTTTTATATTATCTTAATTATGTCTTTAGTTACTCAAGAGAACTAAATCTAAGAACAAGTTTCACTAATAGTTATGTAAACTTCTGTACTTTAGGACTTCTGGAGTTCATATTCCCTCTTGGGCATTAACAGGCAGGCCAGATTTTAGACAGAAGAAGCCCAGGGCCACCTCAGAGTGACCCCACCAGCCCCAGAAGAGAAAGCTAGTCATGATACTGACAGAATATTTGTTACAGGATGTTCTAATACAATTTTAGGCTCTTTCCAGTATAGATATTGATTGACAAGATTAAGTCAGCCACTCCTATTAAAATACCTATTGATAATACTTTGCCTCTACCTAATATTTGCCAATATCCTTTGAGGCCTGATACACCAGCTTAAATTAGCTCATTGTACAAGACTGCCTTTTAAAAAGGGGGTGGGGGAGGCTTATAATTCCATGTATAAGTGCCTGTAATTCTCCTATCCTTCCAGTAAAGAAACCCAATGGGAAAGGATGGAGATTTGCAAAAAATCTCAGTTATAAATAGATATCCTGTGGTTCCAAATCCACATACCCTATTATCAGCTAGTCCTGTGTGTATTGCCAATATTTTTTTAGTGATAAATTTATGTAGTACTATTTCAGCATTCCTATAAAAAAGATAGAAAATACCTCTTTGCTTTTCCACCTGAGAAGATCGGAGTTTACTTGGACAGTAATGCTCCAGGGGTATACAGAGTCCCACCTATTTCTCTCAGATACTAAATGTTGATTTGAATAATGTTGAATTTCCCCAAAATTCTATTCTAAGCTGATATGTGGATGATTTATTTTTATGCTATATACAATAACTTTGATGGTAAACATAAATTTAAGTTTCCTATTTACTTGAATAAGATCAGCCCAACAAGCTGAATTAATGGATCTAACAGGAGCTTGTAAATGAGCCAAAGATCAAGTAGCCATTATTTACATTGATAGTTGCTATACCTTTGGTGTAGCTAACAACTTTTGGAAGCAGTGAGGCTTCTTAACTTCCTCAGGGCAGCCCATAAAAATGGAAAATAAGTTACAGAATTTAGATTAGATGTTATCCAGCAACTGAAACAATTGGCAATTATCAAAATTCCAGGACATTCTAAGGCTGTCATAGAAAGAAAAATAATAATAATTTAGATGATACTGCATCTAGACTGGCAGTAATAAACAGCTAAATGATCCAGAGTTAAGAATATTTCTTCTCCCTATTAAATCAATAAAAGACTTTTACTGTTCTAATGGACAGCTGCAGAGGAAAATAAAATATGGCAACAAAAGAGGGAACTTTGACCCAAACAGATCTAACATATTGGGGTCTTGAAAAGATAGTTTCATAGAGCAATGAATATTATTAGAAACCTACTGTAGCTCATAAGATGTATAGCAAATGTTCTTTCTATCCAAAATATAACCCTGGAAAATCACTCCATAGGTCCCAAGGACATTTCCCATTTCCTTTAGGTCCATTTGAGGTATGGTAATTGGATTTTATATAAGTGCCATCATGTCAAGGATAAAAATATGTATTAGTCATGATTTGTAGGTTGTCTCACTGGGTTGAGATGTTCCCTTGCAGGAGAGCAACAGTCTTAATGGTAGGGAAGTTATTGAAAATAATAAATAATCCTCAGAGAATTCCCTGTGAATCACATAGTAGTTGAGGAACTTATTTCACTGGGCCAATAATAATCTATTTGTAATATTTGGCTTATTTTACAGCATTTTCATTGTGCTTATCACTCCTATCTTCTGGATTAGTAGCACGTACAAATGGTAAATTAAAATTCAACTAGGTAAAATTTTAGAAGCTTTTATTTTAATCTCCCTTGGCCAAATCTCTCTTTATACTGCTTCTCAACCTGAGATATTGCTTTTGGTAAATTCAGGCTTTCTCCTCATTAGTCATTGTTCACATTATGTGAAGGGACATATGAACGAACCTTACTAAAAGGAGACATTCTACATTATTATTAAGGACTTATCAACTATCTTAAAGAAATTAATAAATTAGTAACTGATTCACTTGAATGTGCTCCTAGGAGATGAAGACTTCAAAGACTTCAAATTTCCTGACTCACAGCCAGGAATTTTTGTCCATTGGACAAAACATCAATTAAAAACTCCAACCTTGTCAGAAAGGACCCATCAGTGAATATCAAAGACTTCTCAAGGATTAGAAGCCGCTGACATCAGGGATAGACAGCTAACCCAAGACATCAAGAAGGTCTGTATATCTACATAATTGATACTGAACTTAAAATATCCATTTGTTTGATTGTCTTCCCCTTTCTGCTAATAATATTAGTAATAATAATACTTATAGTTGTTCTTTAGGCTTTTATCAAACCCTGTACTTATATAGAAACTGTTAATAATTGCTAAAGACATATAAGATAACTTATTTATCAATAATATTTTATGGTTTTGAAATTTAGAAGAATTGTTATTATAGAAGGAAGAAAAGGGATGTGTGTGTGTATTTTTGAGAGAGGTTAAAAGGAAGTAGTTTGCCCTAGTAAGTTGATTATTTCTGAGTGAGGAAATGGAGACAAACTGAGAAGGATAAGTAAAGTCATATGTTAATGGAAAAAAAGAATATTGAGAAATAAATTATATATATATATATATATATATATCAGAACCCAATTATGCTTACCCCTAACTCAACAGACTACCAACTATATTAATTCAGATAAAAACTAAAATGAAGTTATATATATATATATATATATATATATATATATATATATATATA
>NW_017733250.1:0-42558 GCF_001890085.2 Hipposideros armiger | reverse complement strand
GTCCTTTACACATGAGGCTCCTGAGGCGGGTGTCAATTGTGCAATGAACTCAGGAGCACTCAGACGCCTGGCAGGAGCTGTGGTCTCTGACGTTTTGCAGATCAGGAGGAAGCCATAGTTATTGCGCTTGTATGATGCTTTGCCACCTTCAGCCGCCCTCTGCCAGCTCACTGCCCAGACACAGGTCCTTCTGTGCTGAGGCCCGTCTCTCCCCTTCCTGCCCCTTTGTAGGTGGCCGAGGCCGAGCTGCGACACTGTGGTGCACCCATCATTGACGGTGAGCTCAGAACCCCCGGGGGTGGGCCTAGCATGCAGGGTCAGAGCCAAAGGTGGGGTCCAGGGGCCTCCAAGAAGGAGGACAGAACAGTACTGGGAATTGCTCACTTCACTGGTTTGAAGCATTTATGTGGTACCCAAGCATGAGAACAGAGGAGGGTGGGGACTGGAAGAAGAAGTGAGGGAAAGAAAATAACCTTAACTGTGAGGTTTTATAATGTGTGTGAGTTAGTGTGTGTGTGGGGGGAGTGATGTGTGTGTGTGTGTGGGGGGGAGTGATGTGTGTGTGTTTAAGTGTGTGTGTGAATTGTGTGTGTGAATGTGTGTGTGGTAGGTGTGTGCATGTGAGTGTGTGATGTATGTTTGTGTCTATGTGTGTGTATGTGTTTCTGTATAAGTGATGTGTGTGTGTGATATTTCTGTGTGAATCATGTGTATGTATGTGGTGTGTGGGTGGGGTGTGTATGGGTGATGTATGTGTGTGGTTGATATGTGCATGTGAGTTTGTGTGTGTGTGTGTGTGTGTGTGTGTGATGTGTTGTGGGGTGGTTTGTGAGTTGCATGTTTATGTGTGATGTAGTGCCTGTGTGTGAACATGTGTGAAAGATGTGTGTGTGTGTGAGTGTAGTTGGATGGTGTGTGATGTTTTTATGTGAATTGTGTGTGGGTGGGTGTGAGTGTGTGTGTGATGTGACTGCGTGTGAGTGTGTATGAGGGTTGTGTGTGTGGGGGGTGATGTTTGTGTGTGGTTGATATGTGCATGTGAGTTTGTGTTTGTGTGATGTGTGTGAATGAGAAGATATTTGGGCATGCTTATGTATGATGTATTGGTATGAGTTGTGTGGATGTGTGTGGGTCATGTGTTGGTGTGAGTGTGTGTGGGTGATATTTGTGTGTAAGTGGTATGTGTGGTGGGTGAAGTTTGTGTGTGAGTAATGTGTGTGTGGTTGACATGAGTGTAAGTGTGTGTGTGTGTTGGTGATGTATGGATGTGAGTGTGTCTGGGTGATGTGTGTGTTTGTATGGGGGTGGTATTTTTGTGTGTGTGGGTGATGTGTGGGTTGTGTGTGTGGGTGTGTGTCAGTGAAGTGTGGGGGTGATGTTTATGTGTGAGCGATGCGTGTGTAATGTGCATGTGCTGGTATGAGTGTGCAGGTGTGAGTGTGTGTGTGGGTGATGTTTGTGTGTGTGAGTGTGTAGGGTGATGTGTGGGAGTGAGTGTGTGTGTGTATGTGTGTGTAATGTGTGTGTGCTGTGTGTGTGAGTGTGTGTGTGTGGTTCCTGTGAGTGTGTGGGTGATGACTGTGTGTGTGAGTGATATGTGTGGTTGACATGAGGATAAGTATGTGTGGGTATGAATGTGTGAGTGTGAGTGTATGTGGGTGACATGTGTGTGAATGGGATCCTGTGCATGTGTGGTTACATCTGTAGCTGTGTGTTTTAGCATTTCTGTGTCCCTCATCACAGGTGAGTCAGCAAGCTTGCTCCTTTAGGTCAATCATTTCTGCACCTGGCAGAGAGGTCAGCTGTCGAGGGTTTCTGATGGGTTATTTCTAAGCAGGGTTTGTGCCCCTGCTCGGTGCTGAGGGTGACAGGTGACTTCACTTTCTCTGGAGGGTTCTGTCTCACTGCAGCCCTGTGGGATTCAGAGAAAGAGCCCCTTGTAATGACGTGCAAACAGTCAGGGGTGGACAACACCTTTAGTGACAGAGACAGTGTCAGCAGGCGTCTATTACTTGCATTTCTACTGGACTATCCGAGACACAGTGAGTAGAAACCATCACGCCTCCAGCCGGCTCCAGCACAGACTCAACCACTGACAGTAACCCCAAAGAGGAATGAGACGTGTGCATGCAACGTGCCCTGTCGCTAGCTAGAACTGCCATTACATCACAGCACCACAGATGGGGTGGGTGGCTTAAAGAGGACACTCATTTTCTCACAGTTCTGGAGGCTGAAAGTGTGAGATCAAGAGGTGATCAAGGTTAGACTCTTCTGAGGCCACTGTCGTCGGCTGTCTAGTCTGTGTCTTCACACGGTCTTGCCTACATGTGCAGCTTTGTCCTCGTTGAATAAGGACACTGGTCAGTGTAGATTAGGGCCCACGACAGTGGTCTCATTTAACATGACCTCTCTAAAGCCCCTCTCTTCAAGTACAGTCACATTCTAACTTCCTGGGGTTTGGGACTTCAATATGTGAAACTGGAGGAGCCACAATTTACCCATTACAGAAGAATTGGGGAGAAAGGGTACCTCCCACCAGAGGTCTTGTCCCAGGACCCAGCGGACTCTGAGGTACCTTTACTCAAAATCGACTGCTAGTGGAATGGATTTTGATGAAAAATAAATTGAGTGTAAACAATTACATTGTTTTTTCATTGTGTGAATGATCATTTAGGCCCTCTCAGGGGGTAGATGACGACCTCAGCCCATCTGCACTTGGGTAAGTGTGTCAGCTTTCGAGACCTGAAAAATACCTGTGTACCTGTCTTAACACACATTACACAAAAAGTAATTAATTTTTCATGGGAATTTTAAAATATTGTGATGACAGCATAGAAAACAAAATCGCCTGAGTGAACATTATGGACACAGACAGCCATTCATGTAGCCTAGCACATTCCCTTACTTGAATAATTATACTCATTTTCTGCTCCATTCTCAAAAGTGACCTCTGAGCTAAGCACACAGGTAGGGGAACACACCTTTCTTTTTTTTTCATTTCTCTCTCTCTCTCTCTCTCTCTTTCTTTCTTTTTTTCTTTCCTCCCTGCCTCCCTCTTCCTTCCCTCCCTTGCCTCCCTCTCTTCCTCCCTCTCTCCCTCCCTGCCTCCCTCCCTCCCTTTCTTTCTTTTGTTCTTTCAATACCCACAGCATGCTAAGGCTGGATGCCCTTTCAATGGTTTGCAGCAGCTTTTGGTTAAGTAGGCCTCATTTTTGTGACTCACTTCTGAGGCCACTCTGCTTAGAAAGATACGGTCACAATAACAGCTGTGCCGCTGACACTGCACACAGGCCAACTCAAGGTGCGCATGAGTTTCCCACCTTGAAACTCACACAGGCAGAACGTGACCCATGAGAAAGATAGTGATGAGGTTCAAGCACATCTTTTAAAGAGTGCACTCTGTCCTCATGACAAAGCTGTGTGCAGCCGTGAAGTCACTTTCACACAGAATGTTGAGGACCAGGACCCATCCTCGCAACATGGATGTAAGTCACATACTCTCTGGTCCCCAGTGTGGTCCCCTGAGAGCACAGTGAGCACGTGTTCCTCTGTCGTGAGGAGGCTGCTTCTGTCAGACACTGCCCTCTCACCTCAATAACTTGTCGTATGATACCACTGTGGCGGGTTAGGGTCCCAGTTCTGGGCTCGGGGCCTTGGTGTATCTGAAGCATAACCATGGCAAATGCACTCAGGAAGTGCCTGTGGAGTGAGAGGGTGTCACTCAGGGGAACATGTTAGTGGAAACTATTGTGTAGGGCTTTAGGAAGTCTCTCTCTAATGGCAGTCACCAGACAAGCGTATTGGGAGTTTTCCTTCTGGTCTCTGTATCTGCTATGGGATATTAAATCAAATGGTTCTGTAGGAATTGGCCAAATGAAATGAAAGTATGGATCCTTCCTGCCCATGAAGCCACTTCCTGTCTGATTGTGGAGGAGTCCAGCCCGTGGCTTGTTTAATGTTCTGTGGGCGGTGGGAGCATGCCTTTGCGCCACCCCACCGACAAGCATCCGGGTCCTCCCATATGAGCCGCAGGCCTGTAAGTTGCACAGCAGACCCTCAGGCCCTGCAGCCACCTCCCCAGAGATGCTGTGCCTGTGGTGTGCAGAGTGGAGAGAAACCACTGTCACCAGGTGCTTGTTGGGCACTTGGCTGCCTGTGCGGCCTCTGTGAGCTCACTGCCCACAGGCAGGGTCTTCTTCGTTGACAAGTATTCTTTCCTGTCCCAACTGGCAGAATGAAGCAGAAGGCGTGCAACCCGCTGTTGAAGTGCTCAAGTCTCACCTCCGTCACTGTCATCGGCCCAAAGGCAGTCCTTTCAACAAAGCTGAGCAGGGTTGCTGGGCACTGAGCCGAGGGCAAGGGTGAGAGTCAAGATCAGGACTGAGTCCCCCCAACACTGACGGCAGGATGCTATTCAGAACTGCTGTTTCACGGTGTGAAGCATTTATAGTGATCTAGGGTGCTACTGAGACGCCAACACAAGACAAAGTGGGCTAGTGAAATGTCCTGATGGTGGGGTGTGCATGTGTACGTGCATGTGTGTAATGGAAGCGCATGGGGTACAGAAATGTCCTGATAGAAACAGATGCTTGCTCTCCTAAGATGTACTGGTGTCGGCCAGCAGCTCAAAAATGCACCACACACAAAGTGACAGGTGGACAGTTGTGCGACAAAGGATCCGGGACAAAAGTCTGCAGTGACAGAATATCAGTGGTGGGTGTTTTATGGGCATTCTCTAAATAATCCTCTCAACTCTCTGTATGTTTGGAACATTTCAGAATGAATGCTGGGCAATAACTGTGTGTAGGAAACGGAATAAAGATGGGGTGTGTGTAACTGATGGTCAAAAAGTACAGCATGTGAGTGTGGGAGGTTGACGCAGGCAGGGATCAAAAGCCAACTGAACGAGGAAGTGTGCAGATGAGAAGTACTGTGACCCCCCCATGACAGGAAGTGTCATGACAGGAGGCCCGGGTGCCGTGAGCTTCGGTGCATGGGTAGCGCCCATGTAGACCATGGCTCAGGAAGCCAGACTCCCCTAGGGTTAAAGGCAGTGATCCTTGCCGGCCTCAGGCCTCCCGATGTTCCCTCAGAGTGCCTCAGGGTCAGTCCTGCACAGCGGGCTTCCCTTTCCCTTCTGACAGGGCCTAATTTTGCTTGTCTGGCCACAGACTCAGAAGGATGCACCTGAAATCGATGCTTGGTCCCTGCCCCCCTTAGGAGAGCACATGCTGTCCACAGAAGGTCAGATGCGGGCCTTTCACCACACACCACACTCATGAAGTCTGATGATACCGCCAGACCCACCTGTGACATCCTGTCAGTGCAGAGCCCTTGAGATCCTGCCACTATGACAGCCCAGCTGCCTGAGGTTCACTTGTCTGGGGGCGGGGGATTCAGAGCCTGCAACTCCCTGCAGTGATCGGACCCTGATGGGCACCAGAGTGCCCTTGGACTATGGCAGCAGATAAAGCTGGTTCCACTGTGCTGTAGCAGCCTTACTGCTCTGACCACTTTGAGCAAATGTCCTAAATCTGTTTGTGTTTCTTTATGAGGAGGGTACTGGCTCTACTTCCCAGAGGGGGATGCGTGTGAAGACGCAATGAGGATTCACGCACACTGCCACCCAGGGTATGGCTCAGAGTGCTGCCCAGGAAATGGCAGTTGCATCCCACACACACTTGGTTTAGACCTTGGTGCACAGAGCTACATTAACCATAACCCTTGGTTGGGGATACACACTTGTCATTGATCTGTGTGCAACCTGCTTTTTTAAAATACTCAATGTTTTCATTATTGATCATTGATAAGAGATGGACCACCACCCAAAAAAGGGCAGGGTCCTTACAGGGCCTACGTGTGCAGATGTGGCCCCCACTCCCTGTCCTTGTACCCCACCAGTGTTCTCCATTCTCATGTTCTCATTTTAATTTAGTGTTTGAGATTATACATACCTCTAATAAATACATACCCACAGTGCACTTTGGGGACAATAATTTTACGAAAAAGACACTGTGTACATAATGTTTGGTTCTTGGGGGATCACTGTGCACATGGTGTTGCTGCAGTCTGGCTCCTTCTCCTTCCTTTCCCCACTTTCCAGGAGGTAGGAAGAGAAGGCCAAGCTCAGAGCACAGTAAAAAAGGGAGGTCAGTAAGTTATCCCATAAAACTGGAACCAGCAAATGGCTGTGCCCTCACAGTGGTAGTGAAGTGGAAGGAGCCCACTCTCCACCTGCAAAGGACTGAGGAATCATCAGCCATCTCAAACCTTGGAGCTGAAAGAAAAAGAGGAAGCCCACTGAAGACTTTTGGAACAACAGACTGTCCCTAACTTTGTGCTGTGTGGCAGGTCCTAAACTCCTCTAGCTGATAATTAATATAGAATAATTCTGCATGAGTCATTCCCAGTTGCCAGGCAGAAATCCACTCTGAGGTTCCGAGTATCATCCCAGGCTGCTTTTTCATCAAACTTTTCACCAATAAAACTAAAGGAAATGAGCAGCTCTCAATAAAAAGTGACCGACTACACATGGAAACAAAGCACTATGGGTAAGAATCAACAAAACTACAGCAGAAAGAAACTACTTGGAAATTACCAAGCACTAACTAAAAAGGAACCAACTAGAAATCACAGGAATGCCAAAAATATCACTAAAGTTAAAAAGTTGATTGATGGACTTAAAAACACACGAGACACAATTGAAAACAGAATTACGGAATTAGAGTTAAAGAAATGATTTCAGTAGATACACAAAGACTTGCAAAATAGGAAAGAAAGTGAGTGAAGATAGAGTGTGAAGTCTATAGCATGTGTAAGCAGGGTCCCAGACACAGAGAACACTGTGAAGAGACAATATTTAAAGAGATGATGGCTGAGAGATTAGCAACACTGTCATAAGATACCAAGTCACAGATTCACAAAGTCCAACAGTCTAAGAATGGTGAATCAAACTGTAGTGACATCATAAGCAAACTGACAAACACCTGAGATGAAGAAAGTATATATATTTAAATATCCAGTGACAAAAGCCAGATTCTCTTCCAAGGAGTCAGTGAGTAACTCGCTTCATCCACATGAATGGAAGCCAGAACAGAGTTGAATCATACTGTTGATATGGTGGAGAAGTCAATCTAGGATTCTATACCTGATGTATCTTTTAAGGATGGGGAGGAAATAGCCATTTTCACATATGAGTAACAAATGTTAGAAAATGAAAAATATACCATTTACAACAGCATATTTAAAAAAAATTATGTTCCTAGAAATCAACGTAATAAAAAATGTGAAAAACCTGAAGACAAGTATATAAAATGTAGAGAGACCTAAACAAATGAAGGATGTGTAACGTCAATGGAGTGTAGTCTGTGTTGGAAGGATAGCACATTTCCCAGTCAATGCAACGTCAATGAACCTTCCTCCCTACCCCCTGCAGGGTGTGCATGTGTGCGTGTGCACGAGTGCATGTGTGTGTAATTGGAAAGCTGATTCTAAAACGCATATGTAATGTTAAGCAAAGATGCTCAGGAATAAAAAAAGGGCAATGCAGGGATACCTGGCTGACCACCTCCTCAGAGCTTGGTTCATTAAACCCAGGATAGTATCTGTGCAGAAAGGAATGTGGAGACCAGTGAGGGGAAGGAGACATGCCAATATAAAGTCCATAGATACACGGACACTGAATTTTTGGCAGATGTGATTGGTGAGTAGGGATGGGTAGATTTCATAATAAATGCTGCTGGAACAATCTGGTACCCATGTGGGAAAAACATTAGTAAGATTAGAACTCTGTAGTACTGTTCACAGAAATAAATTCCAAGTCAATAAAAGAAAAAACATAAAGAAAATGTATACAAGTGTTTAGAAGATAATATTGGAAAATATTTCCATTTCTTCTGGATCTATAAGGATTTGTTAAGTAAGATTTTTTTCTTTTAAACACACTAGTCGTAAAGGAAGATATGCATATATGAGACTATGCTAAAACGAAGAACTTGTGGCTATCAAAAGATGTCATTAAAAAGTGAGAAGTCATACCAAAAACTGGAAAAATATTTATAACACATAACTGACAAAGGACTATTACCCAGGATATATAAAAAATTCTGACCCAGTAGGAAACAATTGAATGGGGACTCCTAGAAGAGGGAACCTGAAGTGTCAAGAAACAAAAACTGCTTAAATGTGTGAGTAATCAGGGAAGTACAATTTGAAAACACACTAGGTCCATAATACACCACCACACAGAGCAGAACAAGAGTCTCAGGGTCCTGAGCACCGCCAAGAGAGCGTGAGAGAACAGCATTGCATTGCTGGGCGGGGCGGAGGCACCACTTTGCAGACCCAGCAGGCAGCCTGACCCGCAGCTGAGCATCAGGTGCCTGAGGCCAATGGCTTCCCATCCAGGTGCATGTGTCAGAGAAAGTCTTGCCTGAGCGTACCAGGAGACCTGAGCTTTGTTCATGAGCTCCAAACTGGGAGCAGATCAGATGCCCAACAGAGAAGGCTGGACAAGCAAATTGTGCATTCATGAGATGAAATGCTGCATTGCTTTGGAATGATAGGATGTCACATTGAGTGGGAGAAGAAAAAAATGCGTGCTTTCGCATTTCAGCCAGGCAGGAGACATGACGTGTGCTTTGGAGAGGCATGCCACGTGAGAGTGGTACTCTCAGCATTTGTGGAAATGGGGGCAGTGCAGCCACAGGTTCCTGTATTGGCTTTGGGGGAGCCATGGGTCCTCATATGGGCTGTCTCGCTCTTGTGTTAATGTACAGAAATGTTTCACACACACTCCTGCATATGTGACCTATTTCACAATAAGAACAGAAAACCACCTGTGTGGAAGACATCATTCCTCAGCTTCCTGGCCGCCCATCCCAATGGGCAGAGGGTGTGCAGTAGGGAATGCTGCTGGAACCCAGCTGTGACTGGGCTTTGTGGGTAAACCCAGGTGTTCTCCCTGGGAGTGGCACTGCCTCCCGGCAAGGTGTGCCTAGAATCTGGTTTTGGTCTCAGTTGCAAATAGGGCTGGGCTCTGTTCCTGTGTGCCCAGGGCTTGACAAGCCCCTTCCACCCTCCCTCGTGGCACTCACAGTGACTTCCCTTTGTTCTGCAGGAGCCAGTGGGGCCTGCGCTAGCCCAGCTGCTGACTCGTTCTGTTCCTGTATTCTGCATGGCTGCAGCCAGAATGGACCATCACAGCAGCTCAGGGAAGCCCCCGTGAAGAGCCAGGAAACTCCTAGTGTGGCGTTCACCCCCTTTTCACCTCAAAGGAGCTGGAGTAGATACAGGCCTTCCTGAAGGTGTGTGAGTCCAGCCAGCTGCCAAAGCAGGTGTGTCAGTGCTGGACCAAGCCATCTAGCCAGATAGGCCAGGGACGAACCAGAACCCACGTGTCTCCGATCCACAGCATGGAGTTTGGCTCTGCCTCCAGGGTTTCCGATGAGCCCAAAGCAGGCATTGCACTGAGTCCCCAGAGACCCATGCCTGAAGATTTATAGCTTTGGGAGGGGGTGGGTCTGTGACCCCCAAGATGCTCTCCCCTCCCATCACCCTCACCATGGGCATGGTTTCCTAATTGTGAAAGCCCTTTAAAATATGGCTTCCAAACTGAGTCAAATGTGCACTTTAATCTGCTGTCCTCCTAGAATAATGTTGTGGCAGTGGGCCCTAGACAAAGGCCTTCCCAGGCTATGTGGTCACTAAGGATTTTGCGCAGGCTTCAGACAAAGACATTCCTGGACTGTACGGTCAGCAAGATTTCCATGTTTAATATTTCCAAATTCCTACCTCACCCGGAAGCCAGTCAGGAACTGGCATAAAACCGCATGTCCTAATAAGGAACCTTAGCTGCTAACCTGGAAACCTCAGAGTATATAGCCCCCAGTCCCACCCGGGTCGGGGCTCAGCCTCTGGATGTGAATCTGCTGAGCCAGTGCCAGCAGTAATAAAAGTTGCTTCCCATGCCTTGGTGTCCTGTCTCTCTGTCTGGGTTCCCCGCAACAATGTAGCCATGGTTATTTCAGCAGATTTCAAGGTCATGTTTTTACTTTTGTTGATTAGTAATGTTGATAATTGTATGAATTTAAGTAACTTTTAAAGAAATTCTTCATAATTCTTCAAGAAGTGTTATAGAAAATAAAAATAATTAATCTTAATGGCAATAAACCACCAGGTGTGTGCCTTGCATCTAGGTTGTGCCCTGCATCCAGGTGTTCCCTGCATGTAGGTGTGTTGCCTGTTTCCCCAGACACATGCCCTGCACCTGGGTGTGTGCCCTGCATCTGGGTGTGTTTCCTGCATCCAGGTATGTGCCCTACATCCTGGTATACGCCCTATATCCAGGTGTTGTCCACAAAAAAAATCCAACCTAAGGGAAAGTTTATAAGAGTTTATTTGAGCTAAACTGATGACAATTGCTGGGAAGCAAAATCTCAATGGATTGAGAAAATGCTCTGGAGAATGGCGGTTTTGCAACTTATTTTATACATGTGGATGGAAAAGGGGCCACAGGTTAAACCTGACAAGCTTAGGAGACTAAAACCAAGATGGTGTGAACACACACACACAAAAATTTTTTAACTAAGTGGGCCATGGTGGGAAGTCACATCTTCAGCTTCCTCATTAAATTAATCTGTGCCCTTTCAGTGGGCCTGTTGTCTTTCTGCATCTAAGATAACATTTTAGGAATGTCAGTAATCCATTTTCTGGACCAGAGCTGGAAACTGCAAAATTCCTCATTATCATGTTATCTCCTGATTACCATCTCTTTGTGCTGCAAAAAAGCTAACTGCTAGCTATCCTGCACCCACCTATGTAAAAGAAATACCTGTCTCTCCAATTTACTTTTATCCAATCCCAGAGGTTTCTGCTTTGCTCTCTCCCACCCCCTTAATCTATCACCAATGGATTTCATGTAACCTTCCTCCTTTGATTTTATGTGTAAAATAAGCTGTAAAACTGCCATTCTTTGGAGCATTTTCTCAATCTGTTGAGATTTTGCTTCCCAGCAATTGTCATCAATTTGGCTCAAATAAACTCTTATAAACTTTCTCTTAGGCTGGATATTTTTTGTAGACATACATTAGAATAAAAAGGGGAGGGTTAGTTAAAATCCATTGGTTGTAGGTTAAGGGAGTGAGACAAAGCAAAGGGGGGGGGTATGAGGGGGGGGAATCTCTCAGATAGGATAAAAAGTAAATTGGAGAGACAGATACTTCTTTTACATTGGTAGGTACAGGATAATTAATAGTTTACATTTTACAGCACATAGAGATGGTAATCAGGGGACAAGAATAACAATGAGGGATTTTGTAGTTTCCTACTCTGGTTTGGGGTGGGCTGTGCCCTGAGGGGTCCGGAAAAAGGATTACTTTGACACATTCCAAGGATATGTTATCTTAGATGCAAAAATACAATAGACAGGCTCACCTAACTTTTTCACTGCGTTAATTGATTTCAAGTTTGTTCTCCAAAATGTGTCAAAATTCACATAAAATAATTACAATATTTATATTTTTAAGTAAATACAGTCAAGATGCTACTTTTATTAAAATAAATTATTACTTTAAAGTATAAAATTTCCTATTGTTTTCATTCTTGAAAAACAAAAATATAAAAAAATGTACATCTGCTTTCCTAAACTTCCTTTCTGAAACACTGAGCTCGTGGGGTACAGTCGAACGCAGCAGTCAGTGGCATGGAAATATCATTTGACTATAGAAGAACAATCACAGCAAAAATGTTAAGGTAAAGACTGCCTTTGTCAAGGAAGCTACAGGCCAAGGATGTGACTACCAGCCATGACCCGCTTTTAGTCAGGAATTTTTATGTTCAGACCATCCTGTGTGTTTACTTTCAGTCTCTGAGTTTGTAGGGCCTGCCATGCAAGCCTCCCCTGAGCTTGTCAGGTTTAGTATGTGGGCACTGTTTCATCCACAGTGCCCTGTATCCCCAGGTGTGTACCCTGCATCCAGGTGAATGTCCTATATCCAAGTAGGTGCCCTGAGTCCCAGGAGAGCCAACCCCTCCCTAGCCAAGATTTCCCTTACAGGGCACAGGTCAGCCTATGGTAGGAGTGGAGGCCTATCAGGTATGACCAGGTATCATGGAGCCTGGGTGCCCAGAAGGCTCTGTCCTTGCTCCTCAGTGTAAGGATTTTCAACAGCTCGGGAAAGCCCCGGTGAGTCAAGTTCTGGCTTATTTCATGGTCCAGGACCCCCGGCTCCCTGTGAAACCCAGTCTCTCCTGAACCTCTCTAGTCTGCTTCCATGGAGAGAATGCAGACCCTTTGGGATGTTTGGAGGGTAGAGAGGAGGAGGAGGAGAGCACAGAGGGGCAGCAAGGCCTCAGGAGGCTGAGGGACACACCTGTGAAATGCAGATGGGGAGGTGGGACCTGCCTTCCCAAGCAATAGCTGGGCTCCCTCAGAATCCCTTTTCTGCTGTTCTCAGGGGCCCCAGGAAGGAGGATGACAGCTGTGCCCCTCCCTGTCCCTGGGCCTCTGAAAGAGCAGCTCATGGTAGGCCTGTTCCTTGAGGGATGCCATCGGTGAAGCCTTCAACAGCTCAGGGCATGGGGAGGGGCAGGCAGGTGAACTGGGAGAGCCAGCATGTCCAGTCCTGTGTGAGCCATCAGCTTTGCCCAGGTCCCACCTGAGGCAGGGCAGGTGCTGTCCTAAAGAGGTCAGGAGGGGACTGATACAGAACTCACACTGGGCATGGGGATAGATTGTGTTACTGGATTTGCATTTTCAAAGGAGGGCTGGAGAGGGCAAAGCAGCCTGAAGGTGGCAATATAGATCCCAGTGGCTGAATGTGTGTGTGGGGAGCTTGGTGCCCAGAGGGCTGCTGCCCAGAAATAGTCAAACAAAATCCCCATGCCTGGTGACCCCATCCAGACCTGGAGACATCTGTCCACTGTGCTGTGGACTGTCCCACTGCTGATGCCAGGTGTCTCAGATTCCATGGCTTCACCCTGACCCATTGTCCCCTCACAGGCTATAGATACTCCAAAGACAGATCATGACAAGATCAGCACCCCTTATTTCCAGAATTACATTCCCTGAAATCCTGCTTAAGACTTGACTGCCTGAAGTGAAACCTATAGAAAAAACAAAACAGGACAGATGCCAACAGGTGACAGTCACAGTAGACACATACCTCACACATAGTGCCCCGACTAGGAAGACTGAAAATTTGTGTTAGTGATGTGCTTGCAACAGGGCCTGGTGTGGCTATGAACAGGCCAGGTGACTTTGAGCAGGCCAGGTGTGTCTGTGAGCAGGGCCAGGTATGTGTGAGAGCAGGCCAGGTGTTTCTGAGAGCAGGTCAGGAGTTTGTGAGTGGGGACAGGTATATCTGTGAGAGAGGCCAGGTATCTGTGACCAGAACTGCTAGCAGAGTGAGCCCTTCTCAGCGCAGTGTCCAGGTTCTTGGCGTCTTGAGCAAAGAATTGAATGAGACACAGAAATACAGTGGTGAAGGAGCAGTTTATTAAAAGAAAAAGTACACTCCAATGAGATAGGAGTGGGCTCGAGCACAAGAGGATGGCTCAAGGGCCCTGACTAACAGGGCCATGATGGTTTTATCTTTTTTTCTATAGAATGAGCTGTTCCTCTCTGTGGTGGGACCATTTGATTGACACCTGTGACTGACAAGAGGCTATTACCTCATCTTTTCAGACTGCATATGTTCCTTCCCGGAGTTCAGTCTGTTAGATATTAATGAACTTCTGGACATAGCCATGATATTACAATGATGGTATAATGAGGCTAAGGTGAGATGAAGGTTACTGTGGCCTTTACTGCACAGGTGTGAGTGACTGGTCTAATCTTGTTAGGTAGTTTGTGGTTCTAGTATCTTCATAGTAGTTAATGGTATGGCAGATGAGGGAAAAATTTGGGCATAGAGGGGAGGTTTCTGGGAGGTCTGTGGGCTGTCACTCTCTGTAGGCCATGTCAAATGTGCAGGAATGTCTGGAGACCCCATTTCTATAACTGCCTTCCTCATTTTCCCCTGAGAGGCGTGATCCCCATAAATCTTTATGGGAAATTGAGGGACAGGAGGTCTCTTCTTCTGTATCTGCTTCCTGCTGAATGTGGCAATTGTCCCTGCCTATTGGGGATTTACGGGATTCTCGCCTTATCTGATCTTAAATGAGAAGGAGTCTTGAGGTCCGCCTGGAAGACTGCATCGTCCTCCTTGGTCAGGGTGTACTAGAAGCCTTGCTGGGGCATCATTTGTATCCCGATGGCCCCTAGATGAGGAGAGATAGATTTTTGTTAATAGATTAAAAAGGGTTGGCCCAAAGAGCAGGACTCAAAGTCCATTTAGCTTCATTTCAGGTGGCATTGTTGACCCAGGAGTTGGGTCTGGAATGACCTGGGGAGGGATGCTGGGCTACAATAATTACAATCAACAAGCTTAAGTCACAGGCTACTAAGAAGTTATTTGAAGCAGGGGTGAGAGACATTCTATAATTCAGGCTAGGAGCAATATTTAGTTAAGGATTAAGAAACTGATTTAAAAAGTGATTTAAGACCAAGGACTAGGGAGCAAAGAAACTAGAGAAAAGACTTAAAATTTCTATAATAAGGGGGCTCCCCCATATCAGAACCATGTCTGAGAGTAGGCCAGGTGTCTATGAGCAGGCCAGGTGTGTCTGTGAGCAGTCCAGGTGTGTCTGAGAGCAGGCCAGGTGTGTTTGAGAGCAGGCGAGGTGTCTGTGAGTGGGGCCAGGTGTGATTTTAAAAGTGGCAGCAATGGCAGCACTGAGTGCTCCCCTGGTTCCCATTTCTGCACAGGGTGTGGGCATGCCTTGAATGTGAAGATGGGTGTGCCTGCTTTCTCAGGTATGAATCAATTCCACTGTTGGGCTCCTCAAGCCCACGCTCAGGACCTCATTCCTAATGCCCCACCAGCTCCCTTGACCTGTCCCCAATCTACACCTCCACGTGCGGGGCTCCTGCAATCTGACCAGGTCAGTCATACTGACCATCTTGCCCTTTGTAACCAGGTACCCTCCAGCCTCCTCCTACCTCCACCACATATTCTGGTGCCACTGCCTGTGGCATGTTGGACGACACCAACACACTGTCCCCCTCAGGTGGGTGCTGGGTACAACAAATGGCTGAGCTTGCTGGAGTGAAGGACTTTGGACAGCTGCACTAACCCTGGGGTGGGCAGCCAGAGACGGCATGCAGAGTGGGGCAAAGCAGGACGTGTGGTACTGGGAGCCAGGACCTGCCAAGGGGACCCAGAGTTCACACAGGACCATGCCCCTCGCCTCCCCATGCTTCCATTGCCCTCTCTGGGGGCTGTACAAGACCTTCCTGCTGGCCTTTCTCCTTGGGGACCTCTGACAGAACAGCAGCACAGTCAACCTCCTGGGACCCCCCTCTCACCCCACCTCATCCCCGGGAGCTTCTTCTACTGCATTGCTGCCCTGGGCCCAGATCTGGCCTTCCTGGGAGGAACCACAGCCAGAAGCCCCGTGGCCCAGGGCTCCATCTACCTCCGAAAACTCAGTCTCCATCCTGGAGGGGCACAGCCCCGCCCCCCACACCCTTAAGTGACCCTGGCACATCGCACACAGTAGAATGGACACCCGGGCACGAGTGATGAGAACCCTGCTCCACAGAGAGATGTTCTGCACCAGAGTCACCTGGATCCCACCAGGAGGCAGACACTGTTGCCAAACAACCAGGTGGGTGCGTCTCGTTTAGCAACAGGGCACACAGTCTTAACTCAGGGACCTCCTGGTCACTAAGGTTATGCAGAAGCCCTGTTGGAAAAGTCCTTGTTTAGGAGCATGGTGAACCTGTGCACCTCGAGCCTCCCTGCGGCTGCAGCAGTGACCAAAATCTCAGCTTGGAGACCTGTCACTAACCTCTTCCTCCAAAGGTATAACGCCAGTCCCCTCAGTGGGCTGCAGTCCCCGGGATGCATGTAGCAAGCTGGCCTGGGAAACAGGCAGGCGGGCCCTGCTGTGCTCTGTGGGAACGGGGTGTCTCTGGGCTGGTGACAGATGCTGCCACAGGCCCTGCAGGTGGGAACAGGCTCCTGGGACAGCGGGCAACAAAAGGAAACCACTGACTTCCCCCATCTTCAGCTCTTTGTCTGAGTGCATTTGAGTACAATGTGGCCCTTTAGCAACTCTTCACAATTTTAATCATAACACCTGCCACCCTCCAGCACTCCACCCCATGGTTGTCTGGACACTTTATGTGAATGACACTCGTGTCAGCTGAAGGCTGTCCCAGGCAGCAGGAGCTTCTAGAGCTAGACAAAGCAGCCTTTTCTGAATCCACAGGCTCCCGCCAAGCATGCAGGGATGGTCTCTGTAGCCCCAGGCCAGCGTGGGACATAGTTTGCCACCCCCAGCACCCACCTTCACAGTCCCATTGTCAAAAAGCCCCAACCCACTGTGCTTGGCCTGACTAAGACTATCAGAGTGAGGCGCAGCTCAAAAGGTCCACAGAGGGCCGGCCGAGTGGCGCGATGGTTAAGAACTCGCTTGGGATGCCAGAGGGCCCCGGTTCGGATCCCACATATGAGGGCCAGTGACACTGCCCTCCACAGCTAAGATGCTGAACAACAGCTCAACCTGGAGCTGGGCTGCCGTGAGTCGCTGGCGACGGCGTAGGCTGCAGTCCCTGTGGCAGTGGGTTGCCATGGGCTACTGTGTGTAGCCAGCAGCCAGCGTGAGCGGCCAGCAGCCGCAGTGAGCGGCCGTCCAGAAGCCGGCGACTGATCCGCCTCGCCCTGGAAGAGCGCAGTGATGGTGCCAACTTGGGCCAGTGAAGCAACGTCCTCCACAACTAGACTGAAGAACAAAACGACAGCAACTTGTCTGTTCCCCTTCCCCAATCCCCCAGCACTGTTCTCATCCCCCCAATTCCCCAATAAAAATCTTTAAAAAAAAGAAAAAAAGGTCCACAGAGTCAAAACAGCCTGAGAAATAAATCACAGCTTCGCCACTCCGTGTTTGTAGGTCAAACACGATTTCTCTCAGACATGAGAGACAAAAGAGCAGAGTGGGTGAGCTGGCATCTTCTCCAGGCCACCTGGTCACCCCAGGGCTGTGGCCCATGCTGTCATGGCCATCCTGCAGTGAGCTCACCCTGAGCCTCCATGGGACCTGGGCAGGACGGGGAACGGGGAATGGGGACCAAAGGGTGGGGACAGCAGCAGACCCCGACAGGCTGTGTGCTCTCCAAAGATGGCCATGAGGGCCAGCAGACTTTCCAGAAATGGAAACTGAGGAAGATGGGGACTGCCAAGGAGGCACACCATTATCCTCCACCCACAGAACAAAGCACTTGTGTAGGGAACTGGTACGTCCTGTGTGGCAAGGGCAGTGGGAAGCGAGAGGGGCGGTGCAGAGTTAAAGAGCCCAAGAGACAAAGATAAGGCTAAAGCGGGACCAGGGGGCACCAGCCTTGTGGACTGAGCCCCTAATCGGACCAACGCATGGCTTTTATTGAGAAAATTTCAAGGAAGTGAAACTGGATTACTCAAAGACCTGTGTGTCACGTGCCTTAAGGCTGTTTTCCATTAACCAGCTCCCATTGTATTCCAACATGTACTGTGCCTTCATACAGCCTGCACAACCCCCAGGACAGCGTTACTGTACCACGTCCATCCAAATAAGGGAGATGACCGATATCATTCCATCGGGTCTCAGCATTCCGAGACACTTCCTGAGGACCTCATTAGGTCACGGGTTAGTGCAGGGGAGCAGTCGTGGATGTAGCTGTAAGGCAAAATCTCCCCCTTTCTGTTTTTGTAGAAGGAGAAACACGGACTTTGCAGTTTCTTCATCTATGGCCCTCTGGAGGACTTGTTGTCCACACCGGAGGATTAGACAAAACAGAAATAGAATGATTAATAGGAGTGCAAAAGCACCAGCAAAACCTCCACCAAGGTTTTTCACCCATGTGAGTGGGTTCAGAGTAGAAAATCCTTTTGCAGCCATGGAAAGGGCATCCTCTCCCAGGAGGAGCTGGAGATTAGCAGATGACATATGATCCACTTCTTGTTGCAACTGCAGAATATCTACAGTCCCAAAAGATGAGCTCGTATCTCAGATCACGGGGTACATGTCTGGTTGTAAGAAAAAAGAGTTACACAATAAGTGGAAATATTCCAACCATACTTTAAAGTAATCATAGTCCGGAGACTTTCCAATTGATCTCTAAGAGAAACAGCAATTGTTTCTAAATCAGCCAGCCATACGCTGATTTCTTGATCAATTCTCAATTGCTGATTCCAAGTTTTACGTGCATTTTCATGCCATTGTTGTACAAATTGAGTAGCCTGCACCGTCTGGTGAAGAGCCACTCCAGAGACAGCAGCAATAGTGGTTATAGCTATTATTCCCGGCTATTAAAAGGCTAATAAACCTTTCAGTTCTATGTAAGATCTTATGAAAAATTTGTAAAATAATATGAACAGTTGGGAAACTTTCCCATACCCTGGAGGCTTGAACAGGAAGCCATAGTCCATGGCTTCGCCTAAGTATCATAATCTGGTCGTGGGAGGTCCCAAAAATAGAGGAATTAAGACAGGTATATAAACGAAAACGACATTGAGGGCATTCAACAATTTTGCAGGGTGATTAATAGTAAATTTTTCTGTCAAGAAAACAGAAGGAGTTTTAAGGCAAACTTGTAAATAAGTCATTTCGGTTTTTTCAAATCAGAAAGTGAAATTCTTATTGGTATTTTTAGTAAGATTATCTTTCCATATTTTATTAGGTCCAATGTTTAAAGCTACTTTCCATAAGGTCCTTTGAAATGGACCCCAAATAGGTCTAATCATCCTTAACTGAGGTGGGGCCAGGCCCCTATCCTTCCAAAAAATAGAAATGTTAAATGGAGACTCAATATTTCTAGGAAAACCATATTCAGCTATCTGTCTCTTTAATTGCTGGGGTTCTAAACATTTTATGTGGGAACAGGCATGAAAAGCAGTCCCAAAGGGACCCCAATCAACTATAGTTTCATAGGAATTATTAATTACTACTCTATCCATACTTCCGCAACATTTCTCCCAATGAATCCAAGATTGATTCTTGTCCCAGTGATTTTTTAAAGGACAAGTAGGGATGGGAGGAGGGAAGCTATGGGTGTTGACTTGCTGGGTAACAAATCCTTTTCCTGTTATCATAAACAATTCCTTAAAGGTGTCATTGTCCTTTCCACTGGGGATAGCCCAGGCTTGATCAGAAAGAGAGAGACACAGAGGAACAGAGCCAATACAGATAGGGGTATGCAAATAACCTAGTGAGGAATGGCCAGATAAAGTAAAATTTTGTCCTTCTTCCTCAGGAAACTCTGGTCCTTTAGGATCTTCAGGTCCTGGGAACCAGGAGCTATCATTAAGATAAATGAGAGGAGGATCATCATTCTGAGTTACAGGAGTTAACAAGGGAGGGATTGGGTGTGTAAGCCTAATAAATGAAATTATCAGCAGCAACACAGATTGGAAAACAACTTACAACAGCAAGAACTGCCATCATAGATATTAGCATGTTGGCCTCTGCTTTTGGAATATTTTCTTCTGACAGCTGATGTTCAGCTACTTGAGCCAGCCTTTTCAATTGACACCAAGTAGGTAGAGAAGCACTCCTTGTTCACGGAGTAATTACTCGAAAAGCTGAAGGAGCGGTTGGCCTCGGACAGGCTGGTTGAAATGAGAGATTAGACATGTCAATCATCGGAGGTGTCGGGGGTTGAGTATCCTCCACTGCGGGCCAATTAGGAGGCCAATCATATCTTGTAATCTTTGGCCATATTAGCTTTCTTTTCTTGGGCGTGTAGCTTATGGTAAGGTTTGACACACCGGCCAGGTACCCACAAAAGATGTTCTTCAGGACCTGGAGAAATACAAGCAAAGCCTTGTCCCTATGTCAATAAAGTCCCTAAATGCCATTAATTGGTTTGACTATCTTTCCATGGTTTGAATATACCATATGGGGATATTTTCTTATTTTCTTGGGCTGTTAATAAAATGTCTTTCAGGTGCAGTTCGCCCAGATGTGGTTCCGTGCTTGAACCAGATTAATTAAAAAATTTTAAAGTGAACATTGCTTTTGCTAATTGTATCTGGGGAGTATCTTTCATGTCTCCCCCTTTCTGTTTTTTTGTAATTGTTTCTTTAAGGTTGAATTAGCATGTTCAACAATGGCTTGATCCTGTGGGTTGCAAGGGATTCCTATAGTATGGGTAATTCTCCAAATAGTGCAGAAATTTGCAAACTTAGAACTAATGTAAGCAGGTCCATTGTCTGTTTTAATAGTTTTTGGAAGGTCCATAATAGAAAAGCAAGTCAAGATTCAGCATGAATATTTAGATGAGAAATTTATATTTTTTAAAAGGAAACTACAATTTGATTAAGTTCCTGTCCACAGAGATGTAAAACTTGGGTACGAGCTTTTGAAATTAATTCAGAGACTAGTTCCACATTAAGTTGGAAGAGATTTAACAAAATTATTAGGCAGAAAAAGCCACTCAACCAAATCATTTTGTTGTACAATAACTGCTGTTGGTGAATGTAGCATAGAGAAAATTAAAACCTGCAAAGGTTGAGAGGGATCCACACATTGTGTCTGAGCTTCCTGTATTTTTTGTTCAACTAGCTCTAGTTCCTTTTCTGCCTGGGAAGTCAGTTTAAGAGAGCTATTACGCTGTGACAGTCCTCACAAAAGACTAAACAAGTTATTAAGAGCATAGGTAGGAATGCCCAAAGTGGGTCGTAGCCAACTGATGTCTCCCAGTAATTTTTGTAAGTCATTTACGGTAGAAATCTGATCTCTCCTAATTTGAACCTTTTGAGGTCTAACAGTCTGTCTATCAACCACCACTCCTAGATAATCTATTGGCATGGTTGTTTGGATTTTGTCTGGAGCTATGCAAAATCCGGCTGAGTCAAGCTGACTTTTAAGTAATTCAAAGTAGGCAGCTAACTGCTCCATGGAGGATGCAGCACAGAGTATATCATTCATATAATCATTATATATAATGATATAATAATTATATGAATGATATAACAGTTAGAAAACTTGGTTTTTACTGGAGTAAGAGCTCGAGCTACATAAAGCTGACAGATGGTCAGGCTGTTAAGCATTCCTTGTGGAAGCACCTTCCATTGATATCTTTGAATTGGTTCTTTATTGTTAATTGAGGGAATAGGAAATGAAAATCATGGACAGCCTTGAGGGTGTAAAGGAATTGAATCCTGTAAATCAACAACTATAAGAGGTCAATCTTTTGGGATCATAGAGAGTTGGGGAAGCCCTTGAATTAACAGCTTGGAGGTCAGTTAGCATTCGCCATTTTCCTGATTTCTTTTTAATGACAAATGCTGGAGAATTCCAGGGACTAGTAGAAGGTTCTATATGATCTTGTTCTAACTGAGTCTGTACTAAGTTTGTCAAAGCCTTAAATTTTTCTTGAGAGAAGCATTTTTATTTTTCTCTATTTTTTCTCAAGCCATCAAATAAATTCTTTTAAGTTGATCCAAAGCCTGATTATCCATGCCTAACTGATATTGAGTAACTGTCCATTCACCATCACCTAACAATTGATCCTTAGTTATGTTAATATTGTGAGCTTGATTATGTCTGCCCTGAATTTCTGCATCATCAATCCACCAAGTTTTAAATTGCAAGAATTCAGATGATGAAAGGCATGTTTTAGCCATAGCACTCCAATCTACTGGTATTAACCCATTTTCATCAGCAATACCTCTAATGAGGCCGATAGTGTAAGGTGATGTTGGACCAAATTGAATTACTGCTTGTTTTAGTTCCTTGAGCAATTTAAAGGAAAATGGCTCATGTATGACTTCATGAACTCCATCCGGATTTTCATCATTGGGTGCAACACACTGCCGAATTATTACTGGGAAGGTTAATGCATCCAAATCTCCCTCTAGTCTAGCCTGGCGTATACCTAATTTCACTGCTGACAATGATATACGAGGGCCTCCGGCAGGTGGAGGAGATGCTCGAGCGGTGGAGAGGAACGGGTTGTTAGCCCTGGGCGGTTTTTTATTTTATTTATTTATTTATTTATTTCTAATTTTTTTTTTCTTCACTGGCCCATTTTGGTATTATCATTGTGCTCTTCCTAGGTGAGGCAGATCGGTCGCCGGTCTCTGGACAGCCGCTCACGGCGGCTCTTGGAAGCTCACACTAGCTGCTGGCCACACACGGTAGCTTATGGCAGCCCACTGCAGCAGAGGTTGCAACCTATGCCATTGCCGGCAACTCACAGCAGCCCAGCTCTAGGTCGAGCTGTTGTTCACCATATTAGCTGTAGAGGGCAGTGTCACTGGCCCTCATGTGGGATTTGAACCGGGGCCCTGCTGCTCAGAGCTGGCATCCCAAGCCAGCTCTTAACCAACGCACCACTCGGCCAGCCCCCTGGGCTGTTTCTTAAATGACTCCCATTCTTTTGCCTGAACTGATTGTGGCAGAGGAGGTGGAAACCAAGAAGAAGTGGGAGGTAAACTATAACTTCTTAAATCATTCCCCAAAGATGGATATAATGGTTTTGGAACAATTGTGGTTGCTTCCAAAGAGTCTTCCTCTCTGTCCTCTAAAGGTTTCTCTCTATCCTTATTTTCTTCAGACATTTCTTTTTGATTTTTACAGTCCTGATCATTATTTTCCCTTCATTTTCTGTGTCAGTTTGTAAAGGTTCTAAAACTGACTGGACCAGCCGCCAAGTTTCCCAAATTGTCGCTGGCAGCATGACTCCCTGACGCTGTACATCACTAAGGTCGTTGCCTACAGCGTCCCATGGTTCCAAATATACTATTCCTAAATCTGGAAACCAAGCGCAGTGGGTCTCAATGACCTTTAAAAGCTCCTCCAATTTCTTTTCTGAGATTTTTATCCCCCCTTTCTTAAGGAGTTGCTTGAGGAAACAGATTTAAGGTCTGTAACAACTCTCAGCATTTCCCATGTTAGTAGAGAGAAGGAAAGAAAAAGTTTCACTCAAAAATCACTTAGATGCTTGTCTGGCCGCATCCCTCATGGGACTTTAAGGTCCGTCTTGGCTAAGGTGCACCTGTATAAACCCCAGATCTGGTTGGCATTGCCAAGTCACCATTGTGCCTTATGACGGAACCATGGAATCACAGATTAGAGCCCAAACAAGTTCCATAGCCAAAGTTGTGGAACTGTAATCAGTCACTCACACATTCACACCCTTTCACACAAAGGTTTAGTTAATTCCCCTTTTACCCTGGTTAAATTCCTCAGGACCTTCCCTATCTCCTTACCAGGTAGTTGTCGCGACGCGTCCTGGGCCCTGTGCCGTGAAACCTTTTAATGCAGACTCAAAGTCTCCCTTCCCTCGTTGAGCTCCCAGGTTAGGCGCTGGATGTCACGTCCTGCGTGGCAAGGGCAGTGGGAAACAAGAGGGGTGGTGCAGAGTTAAAGAGCACAAGAGACAGAGATAAGGCTAAAGCGGGGTCAGGGGGCATCAGCCTCTAGGGCTGAGCCCCTAATCAGGCCGATACATGGCTTTTATTGAGAAAATTTCAAGGAAGTGAAACTAGATTACTCAAATATCCATGTGTCACGTGCCTTAAGGCTGTTTTCCATTAACCAGCTCCCATTGTATTCCAACATGTACTATGCCTTCATACATCCTGCACAACCCGCCCCCCCCAGACAGCGTTACTGTACCACATCCATTCAAATAAGGGAGATGGCCGATATCATTCCATCAGGTCTCAGCATTCCGAGACACTTCCTGAGGACCTCGTTAGGTCAGGGGTTAGTGCGGGGTGGGGGGTAGTGGTTGTGGACATAACTGTAAGGCAACAGGGGACCCCACAGTTGCCCTCCCTTACCCCTCAGAATTGGTGTCCACTGCAGGAACTTCTCCAGTCACCAAGGAGCTGGTGGTTTTAGAGAAACCCCTTGGCTTTCCAGGAGCCACACTTCGTCCTGGACCCTGGCCCAAAGTGGCCCTGGTCTCTGTCAGCGTGTTTTGTATGCAATCCAAGAATACAGCTAGCTAGCAGTGGATGAGGGGAGCACATGTGCACAGGGAGCTAAGAAGATGAGGCTGTGTGATGGCCAAGGGGGAGCCCTGCAGGGCAACAGGGACACCCTGCTCCTGAGAGGAGCCTCAGGACCCAGGAAGGCAAACCACTGGGAGGGCAGGTCCCATAGCATCTACAGAAACAGAGGAGCATGGCTCCTGACCACCTGTCCACTCAGGGACCCGTGAGGCCCTCACAGCAGCCCCCAGGCCAGCCTGGCACATGGCTCCCAGATGCCTGCCCAGCCTGATCACAGCTGGTCTGCCAACAGAGCCCCCAGCAGGAGTCCAAGCCTGCAGGAGAGGACTGCTGACCAGGTCAGCCTGGTTCACAGAAAACCAAAGCGTCATGCTTGCACACCTCAGAGATCTGCCCCCAGGCAGCCAGTGTGGGAAGAGGCCGGGAGAACAGGGCAGTCAGGAACAAAAGCTGGAGACTCCACCCTGGATGGGACACCAGGGGGACCTGGCAAGGGTGTGAGGTACAGCAGCATCAGCTTGGTGGGTGTGAGATCATGTCTGCAAACACCTGACCAGGCAGCATGTGGAGCCCGGCCACCCATCAGAACTGACCAAGAGCTTTGAAAATGCAGTTGCCACAGTCCCACACCCTGAGATCAGGCCCATGCTCCCACAGGGTGGTAAGAGTGGGCAACAGAAAAGCCATCTTCCTCAGCACAGCCACGTGCTAACAGGGGAGAGGAAGGTAACCAGCCAGGACCCAGGGAAGAGGCCCTGGACGGGCCAGCCACATGCTCAGGCCATTTCTCCATGGGCACTGGCTGGTGCTAGAAGAGGAGAGAGCACTCTGTGGGCTGAGCACTGCTTGACAGCTGTTCCCGGTGGGACCCACCCACGAGTAAGGGTGAGCTGGCAGGAGACTGAGTCATCTCAGCCCCTCTCAACCCACAACTGCACTGAGGTGACCCCTGATTTCAAGCACCCCCCAAATTCTGGCCTTGCACATGTAAACACTCCCTAGAGGAGGAGACTGTCATCAGAGACCTCTAAATATTTCTATGAACATATTTAGATTGCAATCTAGTACACAGTAAAAGAAAAAAGCCAGACACATGAGGGGAAAAAGGAGCCAAGATCCTGCAGGACAACAGACAGGGTCCCAGATACTGGCACTTGACCAGACATTGAGTATGTATGCTGTGTGCAAGAAAGGAAAAGGACAAGATGGGGGAATCCAGCAAAGAGCTGAGCACTGTACAAATGGAGATCACAGCTTTGAAAAATGAATACCTTAGAAATTCTAGCCCTAAAAATACAATAATTAAAATTCATAACTCAATGGATTCAACAGCAGGGCAAGTTCAACAGAGCTTTAAAAGGAATTCGTGAATTGGAAATACCCAAAAGAAAACACCTAGATGTTGTAGAAACATGTGCCTGTACACACATGTACATAAGTGTGTGTTCACGATACACACATACATGAAAATTAGCTGAGCAGACATCTAAGAAAAACCCTTAGCAAGAGGACAAAAACAAATGTAAAATAATGAAAATTCATTATAAAACAAATCCACAACACAGAGAACCAACAACATCAAAAGTCAGAGTCCTGACATGACTAAAATTGATCAATACTGGGGCGATTAATCAAGAAAAAGAAAGAGAAGGTCAAAACGTGCAGAGTCAGGAATGGAAATGAGGCCATCCCTAAAAATTCTACAGATATTAAAACATCAAAGTATCATTAGAGAATATTACAAACAACTTCAGACCCAATACATTTGATTTCAACGAAACACACAAAGTCCTAAAAACAAAACAAAAGCCACTTTGTCGAATGGTAACAAGAAGAAACAGATATTCTTATAATTACTTTAAGAATTATTCATACAATTATTAAGGACTTGAATCCTTATATAACACTTTTCTCATTAAACAACCCTCTAGGCATGGATGGCTTCACCAGCAGATTCTACCTTATATCGAAAGAAGAAATAATGCCAATCTTAGAGAATTCTTCCAGAGAAGAGTAAGAGATGGAACAACCAATCATTTTATGACTAAAATACTTCTGGTACCAAAACCTGATCAGGGGGTTACAAGAAAAGAAAATTTTATGTCAATCTCACTAATGAACATAGATGCTAAAATCCTAAACAAAATATTAACAAACCGAGTCCAGGAAGATATAAAAAGAATCGATAGCTTACAATCAAGTTGGGTTTATGCCAGGAATGCAAGGCTGGTCTGAGATTAACATTCATCCATATAATAAACACACTAACAGGATAGAGGATAAAAATGGTATTATCATCTTAATAAATGCAGGCAATGCCTTTGATGGAGTTCAGCTTCTTGTCACCCAAAGAATTCTTAGCAAATTAGAAAAAGAAGGAAATTCGTTAAATTGTTAATGGTTACTTATCAAAAAACTATAGAAATCATCACACCTAACAATGAAAGACTGAAAGCTTTTCTTTTCAAACTGGAATAAGACAAGGATGCCTGGCCTGCTAGCACCACCTCTATTCACTGTGCCAGTACAGTAAGACAGACATGGAAATAAAGGATATAAAAACTGGAAATAATTTGTCATTATTTGCAGTTTCTATGATTGTATATAGACATAATGCAAAGAAACCCCAGAAAGATTGTTAGAATCCATGGCAAGCTTATTAGCAAGGTTTCTTAGATGCATGGTCTAAAATTAAAAATAAAAATCAATTTTATTTTCATGTAGCAGCAAAACCAGACTATAAGAGGTATTTAGTAGTATACTATTTAAAATAGTGTGAAGAAATCTCAATTACCTAGGAATAAATCTAACAGAAGATTTGCAAGACCATTGACACAGAAAACTATAAGGCATTATTGAAAAACAAAAAGTCTAAACAATGATATTATGAACATGGGTTAAAATCTGAATGCATAAAAATATCAGTTATCCCTAAATTCATCCACAGTTTTAATTTAATCCAAATAAAATTCCAACAATTTTTATGTCTGAGTATCTTGATGCTAAACCTAAGATATATGTGTAAAGGCCTTGGGCTGAAGTGACCTTGAAGGAACAAGGTGGGAAGACTTGCTCCAGACTTGACATAAAGCTCCAGACAAGGAGACGGTGTGGTGTGTGGTTCTGGGACAAGGAGGGAGCTAAACCCATGGGACGGAAGAAAGCCCCAAACAGACTCAAGTACACAGACACCTAGGTTTTATAAAGGTGGCCCTGCAGGAGAAAAGGGGAAAGAATGTTTTCAGTGAATGGAGATGGGTTGATGGAATAGACGCAAAGGCAAAAAAAAGGAAAACTGACTCCTAGCACCATGGGTTCAGGTTCATGGAGGGTTGGAGCTGGCACCAAAGCCTCAGGAAGACATCCTGTGAATGTCCCACGTCCTCGGGGCAGGGAAGACTCACTACACAGGACACAAGTGTCACTACCCCTGAAGGAAAATGGCACCTGAAATGAAGAACTTCTGTTCATCCAAAAATCTCACTGAGGGAGGGAAAAGGCAAGCCGCGGGGTTGGAGGAGCCTGTCCCTCATAAGGAAGACTGGCTCATTCCTGTCTATAAGGAACCCTGCAATGGGCAAGGGAGAGGGAGAGGCAGACGTGACGTGACTGGGCACTGGTGAGAGCACACCCAGTGCCTAGTACCCTGGTGACGTGTGTAATCCAAAAAGTGCAAGTAAACCCCAACCAGACACTGACAGTGTCCAGAATGGCTGACAGTCGACTCAAAATGGTGACAAGGTGCAGGACAGGGGAGTGGTGGGTGAAATGACAGCCAGTGTAGGCACAGCTTCCAGCTACCCTGGAGTCACCTAGACCACATGGACACAGCAGAGGTCTGGGTGCAAAGGGCCTACTCCACACATAGGCAGTCACCCCAGAAACACTTGTGCGTGCTCCTTTCTGAGAGCACTGAAGGAGGCTGAGGCAGCTGGGCTCAACACGGCCACAGTAGAAGAGCCCACACGCCCCTCACCCACATGGCAATGTGTGGCTGTGATGGGCTTCCATCAAGGAACACACACACAGGCTCCACCAGCTCGCATGAGGGGTCACTCACAGCAGAACACAGACTTTGGCTTAACAGATACAGAGGTGACATGCACAGTGATAGGCCCTCAAACCACAACAAAGGCAGACCCCTCCTGCGAGGACAAAGAAGAGAGCAGCCACCACATCTGGCCTGGGTACATCTGGGTGCCAGCACCCCAGCCAAAGCCAGGCTGTGACAGAAGGCCAGATGAGCTCTGTGAACTGCCGTCCTCCAGCCTCAGGCAGGCACGGAGGCTCACAGCTGCCCCTGCACCCAGAGGCAGGTGGGACATCTGGCACAGGCACCAAGGAGCTCTGAGGCCACAGGCAGGAAGGGAGCGGCTGTGGCAGAGGCGCTGAGGGCCAAGGGAACTGACACATGCAACAGGTGTGCAGGCAGGAGGGCAGTCACCTGTGAGAGCTCAGTGGGTCAAATCATGGCACTGAGGTCTCATGGGAGAAGGCCTGGTGGGACCCCGAGTGGGGGTGGGGCTGTGTGAAGACAACTCTTGGGAGATGAACCCATGGCTGTATGGCCAGGTGAGGGGTCCTGGGTGGGGAAGCTGGAGTCAGTTATGCGTCAATTCAGGCAGGAATTAAAGAGGGCTCAGAGAAAAGTGCCAGGGAGGAGAAGACCCAGGCACAGAGGACCTGATGGCCAGGGTGCAGATGCTGGCCCCCAGGACACGCAATGCCAGGGACAAAGGACACCAACCAGAGCAGCCTGGCAAGCAACAAGAATCAGGACCAGGGCACAGTGAGAAAGGTGACCAAGTGGCCATTTCCCCAAGAAGTGGGTCCTTTCCCCAGGAAAGGAGAGTAGCTAGCCAAGGAGACAAGGTCAGGGAAGAGCAGGGCCAGGAAGGGAGCAGGTGGATGCCTGACCATGGAGGCGGGACAAGAGAAGGACAGGACTCGGACCTGCAGGCCTGAGCAGGCCGTCAGTGACCATCAAAGGCTGAAGGCACAGGCATGGGATACAAGGGGCCCCCAGAAGCATCAATGGAGGGGCACCTGTACATCCAGGTGATGGCCACCTCATGCCTCTCCCACCACATGCCCCCACCTCTGGAACCTGGCCACCTCGGTGACTGCCTCCACCACTAACTCCTGAAGTCACAGCATGAAGGGCAAGACTCCTGTCACCTGGTTCTCTCTGGAGACCTGTAACAGGGAACCCTGAACTGACAGGCCAGGGGTCCCGCCCCCTGAAGCCGGCATTCTGGAAAGACCCCCACAGAGACAGAGAAGCCCCTGTTGTGCCAGCCAGCCAAACCTAGACATGTGACTGAGCAGAGGAGCCTCAGCAGCCCATCCAGACAAGGCCAAGGCCAGGGAACAGATATGTCCCTCATGCTGAGCCCTGTTGGGAGGCAGATTCATGAGCAAGGCAAATGCTGTCACTGTCCTAATCCCTGGTTGGGGGTGGGTTGTTGTACAGCTTTAGAAAACCAGAGCAGCGTGGGGACCTGGGAGGGATTTAGGGTCAGCGAGAGGATGGCGGTTGGGACCATGAGACGTACACAGTCCTTAAGGGCAGCGCATAGCCCAGGGCTGCAAGCTGGTCAGACATGGGAAGCTTCTGAGTTATGTAACATTGAGTCTGGGGCAGGACTCCTGGGTGTGAAGCACCCCCCGCTGACCCCTCCCCAAGAGGAGATTAGACAACGGGGAGATGGGGCCTAAACGAGGCCACCTGAAGGATGCTGGCTGTTTTGTAACATTCCCACTGGAGTGAGAGCTCCCCAGGGCACAGGCCACACTGGCACCTGGCACCTGGCAGGTGGTCAACAGACATCTGTTGAACAAATGAGTGCAACAGGGTTACAGGATGAGATCTTGGGGAAAGTGGTCCACAGAAGATCACGTGGAGCCCACATGGGGAAACCCACTTATCATGCCCAAAAATCAGGGATGAGGTAAGCACTGGGGACACGCTGAAATAATGCATCCTGGGAGAGAAGGGCAGAGGAACAAAGAGGGGCTCCAGGTTGTTTAAATTTTAGGCTTGAAAAAAATGTAAGGACCCATCCTTCCCTTTCACACATCTAATTGAAAAAAGAAAACGGCAGCCTGCCCGTGTCTTACCAGGGTGAGCTCACACTTTCCACTGCTAAGGACAGTTCAGGTTTCTGAGCATGGGGGGTGGCACAGACATTCCAGAGTGGTGCTAAAGTCAGAGAGCCACAATTTTCTTATACTCTGAAAGACATCTTCCATTTCTTCACCAAAGAATGGCTTGCATTTGCATGTTTAGACATTAAGTCACAAGTTACAACTGAGCTCTCATTGCATGCTGAAAATAGTGTTAACTGCCATATCAGGGACCAAGTTTTGAAGACAGTATGCCACGTTTCTGTGGGGAGCTGCCATTCCCGCACACGTGGTTCTTGGGGGCTGCCAATAGCTCAGAGACCTTGCACCCTCTCCTGTGACCACAGCAGGGCCAATTAAAGCCACTGCCAGGAACTGAAACTTGGAAGCTTCCCAGGAGATTCCCTCTGTGAGCGGGCATGCCGTGATGGGGGATGGCATGGGTTCCTGACCCTGTGGCTACCTCCCCACCCAAAAGGGATGCTGGCCTCCCCAGGAGCGCTGACCAGTAAAGAGGGCCTGCTCCCTCCTTCCCATCAAACACTTGTTTCTTAAAGCAACAGGCCTGGGTGGCTGTCCATTCTCCTGCCTAGTCCCAGTGTCGGGCTGGCCCAGGCTTTGTGGGCTTAAAGGGACTTGGTACCATGTCCAGCACCCTCTGGGGTGATTTCCAGATGATGCCAGGCTGGCTTCAGGGCCCAGACCTTACAAACCAAGTGGGACCTGATAGTCAGGGTGCGGGAGGACCCTTATCTCAGGACCCCCAGTAAGGCGAGCCAAGCGCCAAACAAGTGCTCCTGACTCGTCAGCCAGGTGCACACCTGGGAGGATTGGGTGGGAGAGGAAGAAAGAAAGAGACAGAGACAAAAGCTGGGAACAGGAGGGACTCAGACTGCTGATGGCTGACTAAGACCTTGTTTATTAGATATACACTGGTTACATAGGAAACAATTTTTCTTATCAGGGAGCAATTCCCTTATTGGCAGGGGATTTTGGAACTTTGAGGGAATAGTTCCCTCTTATCAGAGAACAGTTCCCTTGGAAGCAATCTTTCCGATGTGGAACAGAACAAAGTATAACAAGTAGAAAACGTTAACAGGATGACTATCCACTCTGTAACTTTTAAGGTTGTCTCTGACATTAGCTGCTCTTCTTCCAGGGCACAGTGGAGATGGGTCAGCAACCTTCCCACGCTGCTCCCCAAGGCCTAAGAGCCTGTCAGCTTGTCAGCTGTCAGGCTTAACCCTTACTGAAGCTCTGGTCTATAACTTTTAAGCTGCTCTCCAGCTGCTCACCCTAACATGGAGGCCTGTAGCTTGCCAGCTTACAGCCTTATTGTCCCTGGCTGATCCCAGCCGGCTCCCCACACTACCAGAGAGCATATCTTGTGCATGCTCCTCCCCCTGCCCCAGCAACAGCACCAGCACCAGCACCAGCTAGAAACAGGCCTGGCTCCAAGTGTATGCCACCCTTCCCCAAGAAGATCAGAATTCTCACTCTTCTACAGGGATCCAATCTCCTGCCACCCTCCCCCCTCTCTCCTTAGGGGGACCTGCCTAAGGACAGTCTTCTCTTAAATCTCAGTGATGAGTGGCTTTAATTTTCTTTATGACATTCACACATTTTCCACCATGAGCATTTACAACCCTGTATATAGTTGAAACAGTAATTTATTGCAATTTCAAAGGAGCCAAGTAGACTCGTTCTTCTAATTTCCATAAAGATGAAAACTATTTTACTGTAGCCCTTAAATTATGGTACCTTTCTGAGCCATAGACCCCTTTGGAAGCCATGAAAGCTGCAGAGCCTTTCCCAGTGAAACTGCATGACCTCAAGTGGCATGCATTTTGCAGAAGCTCCCAGGAAGTTCACCTGCACCCCATCCCCATCACTCATCGTTATGATTCAGACCATGTGATGGGAACAGGGGCTGGAACCAGAGACGGGATCATGGGATTTAGCTGAAGGCATCTCCAGCCTTGCTGTCTATCTCACTGCTCCCCTCCACTCCTCCCCATTTCCTGCCTGAGCCAAGCTCTCCCTCCTCAGCTCCATCACCCCATCCCCGGATGTGATCCCAGTGCACTGGGAACTCAGGTCAGTGTTTACTGATCACCTCCAAGGGGCCAAGGGCTGGTCTGGACTCTGCGAGAACCCCACCCCCACCTCCCAGCTTGTCCACCTCTCTGAGAGTTGGCCATGGGAAGTGCTGGAAGGCAGGCAGTGGGGGCCATGGGAGCTGTGACCTTTTATCAGTGTCTGCCAGGGGCTCCTTAAGTATCCAATAAATGGCAGGGGAACCAAACAATGAACGCACAGGTGGATGACAGTATAGCCACTCATCCTAAAAGGTGTCAGATTCTCAGAGAACACAGACCCCTATGGAAATAGCAGTCACAGCGGAGAAGCACAGATGGATTTTCTTCCCAGCTTTTGCAAGGCTTTGTGTTCATAACTGAAACTGCAGAATAAAGGGCATCTGGGGGTGCTTCCTCAAAAGGGGCACTACTCCCCAGACGTGTGTGGGAAACGTACTGGCAGCCAGCCTCCTTATCTTGACTGCAGGTCACAATCACATGCAATAAGAAAACAGAACACTTCTGGGGACGCTTCAATTTGTATACTCTTGCTGTGATACTCTTACCTGGAATAATGGTGACATTTGTGCCCACCAAGAGGGGCTGGGAACCCGAGAGGGGCGGCGCAGTCCTTGACCCAGAACCATGGTCATTCTGGGCCCCTGGATGCGAATGGCCCTTCCTGTGGCCGAGGTCCTCCTACAACTCGTGCTGTAGCACAGTGGCTTCATTTGAAACCTCTTCAGCTTTAATTTCCCCCCATCTCACTGGCAGCGGCCACCCCTGTGCGGGGGGGGGGGGCGTTGGTAAACAGAGTTTATGTAGCTAGACAATGACGGGCCGGCAAGAGGAGGGCTTCAACGAGCACCAACGCGAAGAAAGGTACAGCAACGCTCTCAGAGCCCAACTATAAACCCCTCCTTTGCACGCAGTCACTCCCCCCGCGTCCACAGACCGGCGCCCGAAGCAACTCCGATCGCCTGGCAGCTTCTGGGCGAGGGCGCAGGTGGCAGACAGAGATGGCAGGCAGGGACCCTGCGTCCCTGAAGGGTGCCTGTCCGCACCACGCCCAGAACCAAGCCCCGCAGCTGCTTACCTCAAGGCCGAGAGACTGCAGCGGTGGCGCCTCAGCTTGGCCGCTTGCGACACGGTGCCTGGCGGTGAGCTCGAGCGGCCACCGACCCCGGCCCCTCCCCGGGTCGCCCCGACTAGTCGGTTCGTGGCCCCCAGCCCTGCCCGCCAGGGGAACGCGCGGGGCCCCCGCACAGAGGCCGATCTGAGCGCTGCTTCTGCCTTAGTAGGCCGGCTCGGCTCAGGCACCGCGGCCAGCGACTCAGCGCGCAGGGCCGGGGAAATCCCCGCGGGACGGTGCTGGTGCAGCCACAGTCGGCCCTCCGGGGCCCCCAGGAAGGCGGGTCGGGTCTTCGCGGCCCCGCAGGACGCTGGCGGACAAGGGTGGCGGCGGCGGGAGGATGACTGGGCACGCGGACTGGCCTTCCCGGGTGGAGAGTCCCGGGTGGGGCGGTCGGGGGGCGCTGGCCTATCCGGGGAGACGCTCGGGCCAAGAGGGGGGCCGGAGTGCTGGGGCTCGGATCCCATGTACCTTGCGCAGATCGGGGCGGGGAGTGGGGCCATACTCGGGGTTCGGGGTCACAGGCGCGGGGGTAAGCGCGGTGAGCACCTGGGTGAGGCACCTATGCGGGGAAGCAGATCCGTGCTGGGCACCGTGCGCCATGCGCCATGCCTTTCCCAGGGACAAGCAGCGGCTGCGCCCCCACCTCGGCCCACTCTGCAGCTTGAGGCCTTCCTTCTTCCTGGGGAAGGACGATGTGAGCGTCCCCTGGTTACCTGTGTGAGAAACGCCATCCTGTAAGCCTCTTCCAGTTTCTCCTCTTGTCCCTTTCCCACCAGGCTGGCTCAGCGGTGGGGTGGGGCTGTGTCAACTTTCAGCAGAAGCTGCTTGCTCAGCAAGAGGTGAGGGAGTATTGGTCTGAGTGCTGGGACTTGGGGTCCAGGGGTCTCCCTCTCACCCCCCAGGACCCTCCAGTGGAGGAGATCTCCTCAGGCTGCTGAGAGGCTCAGCCTCTTAAGGGGAGGGTGACCTTTAGGTCACTCCCAGCTCCACTGCTGTGGTTCCCTTGGAGCTGGCCAAGGAACTACCACCCGGGGTCTGTCCTCACCATCCTGGCTGTAGACCTCTTACACACACCCCTCTAGGTGTCTTGCTGGCAGCATGTCCCTTGAGACCCAAGTGCCTGTTGCAGGAGTCAGCATGTGGGAGCACAGCTTCAGGCTTCACCTCAGATTCCAGCCAGGTCAGAGAGCCTGGCAAAGGCAGCAGATGAAGTTGGGGTGCTGGCTGTCTGCCAGGCCACCAGCCCACCAGTGAGAGGAGGTTGTTTCCTGCTCAGGAAACCAGGGAGAGGCAGGTCGCAGGGAGGCCCAGGTGCTCAGACCCCACCCCGCACTACGGTGGGCCAAGGACCTCTCCACCTCTCCAGTTTCCAGTTCTGCTCAAACTGGCCCAAAAATGGGCTTCTCGTTCTGATTGCTCGGAAAAGTCCCACACTCCAGAGCCAGGTGAGTCTGAAAAGATCTGGGAGAACAGGAAGCTCAGATGTGTCTCCCAAGTCCCCGCTCTGCTCCCTCACGCTTTCTGCTGTTCAAGTTGAAGTTGGACTGTCTCTCCTTTGTGTCCACAGGGCCCTAAGCACTGCTGTGGCTGGGAACTGACTATCAACAATGCAAATGGGAAAACAGCATTACTTTTATGTTCCCATCATCATATTAGCCAGATGACTGTTTAGTCCATTTTTCAGAATCTGCACAAGCGCTCTAACATAATGCGGTGATTTGGCAGATGGTAGACGTGCAGTGGGAGGTGAGCACCAGGCTTCGGAGCAGAAATGTTCCAGGAACAAGGCCACCAGGAAGCAGGGGCAAGGTGTGGGGAGAAGGGTGCCTGGCAGGGCCCTGAGCCAGCAGGCTCAGCACAGTGGCCCTAGGACAAGGGTGGAACCTGGGCTGAAGCTTTGCGTTTCAGGCCTGGGGCTCCCTCTGCTTCTGGACTATTAGTGGCCCGAGCTGGGGTTGCTGTGTGTCCCCTTCGTGAAGACTCCTGGTGGTCTGAGAGTGAATTTTTATTGTGAGTTCAAGTGTGTGCTGTTTCATAGTGGAGTCAGTTCAGTCCACACTTAGAAAATCACCTAAAGGCACCGGCCGAGTAGCTTAGTCAGTTAGAGCACGAGCTCTGAGAAGCAGGGTCACCAGTTCAATTCCCACATGGGCCAGTGAGCTGCACCTGAGCTGTGTCCGAGCTGAGCTGCCGCTGAGCTGGTGAGAGTGTGTGCTCTTAAGAACAAGGTTGCCGGTTTGACCCCCGCATGGGATGGTGGACTATGCCCCCTCCCCCCCCCAGCTAGATTGAATGAGGTGACTGGACTTAGAGCTGAGCTTGAGCCCACCACAACTAAGATTGAAGGACAACAACTTGACTTGGAGCTGATGGTTCCTGGAAAAACACATTGTTCCCCTTCCCGGATTCCCCAACATTGTTTCCCCCCAACTCCCCAATATAATCTTTAAAAGAAAGAGAGAGAGAGAGAGAAGAAAGAAGGAAAAAAAGAAAGAAGAAAGAAAGAAAGAAAGAAAGAAAGAAAGAAAGAAAGAAAGAAAGAAAGAAAAAGAAAGTCACCTAAAATGGTGGCACAGGGTCTTACCAGGCTGGGAACGTCCCCTTCACAATGGAATTGCACATTTTATACTGGGCCTAGAGCCGGACTTACCCTGCCTGCTGAATGCTTCACCCTGGCTGTAGGTCTACTGAGACCTGGACGACCTCCCTCTACCCTCCGGTTGTTAGAACCAGCTTACTGTTTGTGGATATGTGTCTACACCTTGACCACACACACACAGGTTTTCAGGTAAGCTGGAATCATCTGTGTTTATAGGACACTTTCCTGGGGCCCAGGGAACAAAGGATCACACGCTGGCAGTTTAAACCACAGAAATCCTCTCACAGCTCTGGAGCCAGAAGTCCCAAGTCACGGTGTCAGCAGGCCGCCCTCTCTCCAGAGGCTCTAGGGATAACCTTCTTGCCTTCTCCAGCCCAGGTGCTCCAGGTATCCCTGGGTTTGTGGCTTTGTCACTCCAACCTTTTCCTCCATCTTCATGTGCCCCCTGATGCCACCCACTCCCATCTGTCTTCCTCCCTGTGTTTCTCACAACGACACTCATTGGATTTAGGGTCACCTGGATAATGCAGGATGATCTCATGTCCAGGTCCCTAGTTATATCTGCAGAGACCCTTTCTCCAAATGAAGTCACATTCTGAGGTGCTGGTGGCCTGTCACCCCAGTACAGATGCTCTTTCTGATTCTCCCGGTGGTGGTCAACTGCCCAGCAGACGCTACAGTTCACAAGCAGACGACCCTGGCTGCTCCCTCCAGCTTCCTGAGCAGGTTTTGTGTCACACAGCTGGGAGCATGTGTGCCAGGTTGCTCAGGTGGAGTGGGCAACAGAGGGGTCCCACACCAGCTCCCTGCCAGCCCTCCACTGAAACCACCACCCAAAAGCCAAAGATTTAAAATTTACTAAGACCGATTTTAAGATTAATTTTTATTATTATCCATAACACTTCTTGAAGGATTATGAAGAATTTCCTAAAAGTTAAACTCATACACTTATCAACATTACTAATCAACAAAAGTAAAAACATGACCTTGAAATCTGCTTAAATAACCATGGCTACATTATTCTAAGAGGACAGCAGATTTAAAGTGGACATTAAACTCAGTTTGAAATCCATGTTTTAAAGGGCATTCACAATTAGGAAACCATGCTCATGGTGGGGGTGAGGGGGTAGGCAGAATATCTTGGGAGTCACAGACCCACCCCCTCCCAAAGCTATAAATCTTCAAGCATGGGTCTCTGGGAACTCAGTGCAATGCCTGCTTCAGGCTCATCAGAAACCTTGGAAGCAGAGCCGAACTCCATGCTGTGGATCGGAGACACCATGGGTCCCGGTCTGTCCCTGGCCTGCCTGGCTGGATGGCTCAGTCCAGAACTGATACACCTGCTTTGGCAGCTGGCTGGGCTCCCACAACTTCAGAATGGCCTGCACCTCCTCTAGCTCCTTTGAGGTGAAAAGGGGGTGAAAGTCACACTCGGAGTTTTCTGGCAGTTCGCAAGGGTGTCCTTGGGCTGCTGGGATGTCCCATTCTGGCTGCAGCCATGCAGAGCATTCAGAAGCAGAACGTGTTAGCAGCTGGGCTGGCACTGGCCCCACTGGTTCCTGCAGAACAAAGGGAAGTCACTGTGAGTGCCACGAGGGAGGGTGGAAGGGGCTTGTCAGGCCCTGGGCACACAAGAACAAAGCCGGGCCCTATTTACAACTGAGACCAAAGCCAGGTTCTAGGCACGCCTTGCTGGGGGACAGGGCCGCTCCCGAGGAGAACACCTGGGTTTACCCACAAAGTCCAGTCATAGCTGGGTTCCAGCAGCATTCCGTACTGCACGCCCTCTGCCCATTGGGATGGGCAGCCAGGAAGCTGAGGAATGATGTCTTCCACATAGGTGGTTTTCTGTTCTTATTGTGAAATAGGTCACATATGCAGAAGGAGTGTGTGTGAAAAATTTCTGTACATTAACACAAGAGCGTGACAGCCCACATTAGGATCCAGGGAGACAGTCTCCTGTGGGTCCTCTGGTCACATCCCGCCCCTCCCTGCCCCCACAGCCAATACAGGAACCTGTGGCTGCACTGCCCCCATTTCCACAAATGCTGAGAGTACCCTCTCATTTGACGGTGCCTCTCCAAAGCACATGCCACATCTACTGCCTGGATGAAATGCGAGAGCACACATTTCTTGCTTCTCCCATTCCATGTGACATTCTCTCATTCCAAAGCAATGCAGCATTTTGTCTCATGAATGTTCAGTTTGCTTGCCCGGCTTCCTTTGCTGGGCATCTGACCTGCTCCCTGCTTGGGGTTTCATGAACAAAGCTCAGGATGTCACGGATGGGTCTGGCGGTATCATCAGACTTCATGAGTGTGGTGTGTGGTGAAAGGCCCGCATCTGACCTTCTGTGGACAGCATGTGCTCTCCTAAGGGGGGCAGGGACCAAGCATCGATTTCAGCTGCATCCTTCAGAGTCTGTGGCCAGACAAGCAAAATTAGGCCCCTGTCAGAAGGGGAAGGGAAGCCCGCTGTGCAGGACTGACCCTGAGGCACTCTGAGGGAACACCGGGAGGCCTGAGGCCGGCAAGGACCACTGCCTTTAACCCTAGGGGAGTCTGGCTTCCTGAGCCATGGTCTACATGGGCGCTGCCCATGCACCGAAGCTCACGGCACCCGGGCCTCTTGTCATGACACTTCCTGTCATGGGGGGTCACAGCTCTTCTCATCTGCACACTTCCTCACTCAGTTGGCTTTTGATTCCTGCCTGCGTCAACCTCCCACACTCACATGCTGTACTTTTTGACCATCAGTTACACACACCCCATCTTTATTCCGTTTCCTACACACAGTTATTGCCCAGCATTCATTCTGAAATGTTCCAAACATACAGAGAGTTGAGAGGATTATTTAGAGAATGCTCATAAAACACCCACCACTGATATTCTGTCACTGCAGACTTTTGTCCCGGATCCTTTGTCGCACAACTGTCCACCTGTCACTTTGTGTGTGGTGCATTTTTGAGCTGCTGGCCGACACCAGTACATCTTAGGAGAGCAAGCATCTGTTTCTATCAGGACATTTCTGTACCCCATGCACTTCCATTACACACACGCACGTACACATGCACACCCCACCATCAGGACATTTCACTAGCCCACTTTGTCTTGTGTTGGCGTCTCAGTAGCACCCTAGATCACTATAAATGCTTCACACCGTGAAACAGCAGTTCTGAATAGCATCCTGCCGTCAGTGTTGGGGGGACTCAGTCCTGATCTTGACTCTCACCCTTGCCCTCGGCTCAGTGCCCAGCAACCCTGCTCAGCTTTGTTGAAAGGACTGCCTTTGGGCCGATGACAGTGACGGAGGTGAGACTTGAGCACTTCAACAGCGGGTTGCACGCCTTCTGCTTCATTCTGCCAGTTGGGACAGGAAAGAATACTTGTCAACGAAGAAGACCCTGCCTGTGGGCAGTGAGCTCACAGAGGCCGCACAGGCAGCCAAGTGCCCAACAAGCACCTGGTGACAGTGGTTTCTCTCCACTCTGCACACCACAGGCACAGCATCTCTGGGGAGGTGGCTGCAGGGCCTGAGGGTCTGCTGTGCAACTTACAGGCCTGCGGCTCATATGGGAGGACCCGGATGCTTGTCGGTGGGGTGGCGCAAAGGCATGCTCCCACCGCCCACAGAACATTAAACAAGCCACGGGCTGGACTCCTCCACAATCAGACAGGAAGTGGCTTCATGGGCAGGAAGGATCCATACTTTCATTTCATTTGGCCAATTCCTACAGAACCATTTGATTTAATATCCCATAGCAGATACAGAGACCAGAAGGAAAACTCCCAATACGCTTGTCTGGTGACTGCCATTAGAGAGAGACTTCCTAAAGCCCTACACAATAGTTTCCACTAACATGTTCCCCTGAGTGACACCCTCTCACTCCACAGGCACTTCCTGAGTGCATTTGCCATGGTTATGCTTCAGATACACCAAGGCCCCGAGCCCAGAACTGGGACCCTAACCCGCCACAGTGGTATCATACGACAAGTTATTGAGGTGAGAGGGCAGTGTCTGACAGAAGCAGCCTCCTCACGACAGAGGAACACGTGCTCACTGTGCTCTCAGGGGACCACACTGGGGACCAGAGAGTATGTGACTTACATCCATGTTGTGAGGATGGGTCCTGGTCCTCAACATTCTGTGTGAAAGTGACTTCACGGCTGCACACAGCTTTGTCATGAGGACAGAGTGCACTCTTTAAAAGATGTGCTTGAACCTCATCACTATCTTTCTCATGGGTCACGTTCTGCCTGTGTGAGTTTCAAGGTGGGAAACTCATGCGCACCTTGAGTTGGCCTGTGTGCAGTGTCAGCGGCACAGCTGTTATTGTGACCGTATCTTTCTAAGCAGAGTGGCCTCAGAAGTGAGTCACAAAAATGAGGCCTACTTAACCAAAAGCTGCTGCAAACCATTGAAAGGGCATCCAGCCTTAGCATGCTGTGGGTATTGAAAGAACAAAAGAAAGAAAGGGAGGGAGGGAGGCAGGGAGGGAGAGAGGGAGGAAGAGAGGGAGGCAAGGGAGGGAAGGAAGAGGGAGGCAGGGAGGAAAGAAAAAAAGAAAGAAAGAGAGAGAGAGAGAGAGAGAGAAATGAAAAAAAAAGAAAGGTGTGTTCCCCTACCTGTGTGCTTAGCTCAGAGGTCACTTTTGAGAATGGAGCAGAAAATGAGTATAATTATTCAAGTAAGGGAATGTGCTAGGCTACATGAATGGCTGTCTGTGTCCATAATGTTCACTCAGGCGATTTTGTTTTCTATGCTGTCATCACAATATTTTAAAATTCCCATGAAAAATTAATTACTTTTTGTGTAATGTGTGTTAAGACAGGTACACAGGTATTTTTCAGGTCTCGAAAGCTGACACACTTACCCAAGTGCAGATGGGCTGAGGTCGTCATCTACCCCCTGAGAGGGCCTAAATGATCATTCACACAATGAAAAAACAATGTAATTGTTTACACTCAATTTATTTTTCATCAAAATCCATTCCACTAGCAGTCGATTTTGAGTAAAGGTACCTCAGAGTCCGCTGGGTCCTGGGACAAGACCTCTGGTGGGAGGTACCCTTTCTCCCCAATTCTTCTGTAATGGGTAAATTGTGGCTCCTCCAGTTTCACATATTGAAGTCCCAAACCCCAGGAAGTTAGAATGTGACTGTACTTGAAGAGAGGGGCTTTAGAGAGGTCATGTTAAATGAGACCACTGTCGTGGGCCCTAATCTACACTGACCAGTGTCCTTATTCAACGAGGACAAAGCTGCACATGTAGGCAAGACCGTGTGAAGACACAGACTAGACAGCCGACGACAGTGGCCTCAGAAGAGTCTAACCTTGATCACCTCTTGATCTCACACTTTCAGCCTCCAGAACTGTGAGAAAATGAGTGTCCTCTTTAAGCCACCCACCCCATCTGTGGTGCTGTGATGTAATGGCAGTTCTAGCTAGCGACAGGGCACGTTGCATGCACACGTCTCATTCCTCTTTGGGGTTACTGTCAGTGGTTGAGTCTGTGCTGGAGCCGGCTGGAGGCGTGATGGTTTCTACTCACTGTGTCTCGGATAGTCCAGTAGAAATGCAAGTAATAGACGCCTGCTGACACTGTCTCTGTCACTAAAGGTGTTGTCCACCCCTGACTGTTTGCACGTCATTACAAGGGGCTCTTTCTCTGAATCCCACAGGGCTGCAGTGAGACAGAACCCTCCAGAGAAAGTGAAGTCACCTGTCACCCTCAGCACCGAGCAGGGGCACAAACCCTGCTTAGAAATAACCCATCAGAAACCCTCGACAGCTGACCTCTCTGCCAGGTGCAGAAATGATTGACCTAAAGGAGCAAGCTTGCTGACTCACCTGTGATGAGGGACACAGAAATGCTAAAACACACAGCTACAGATGTAACCACACATGCACAGGATCCCATTCACACACATGTCACCCACATACACTCACACTCACACATTCATACCCACACATACTTATCCTCATGTCAACCACACATATCACTCACACACACAGTCATCACCCACACACTCACAGGAACCACACACACACACTCACACACACAGCACACACACATTACACACACATACACACACACACTCACTCCCACACATCACCCTACACACTCACACACACAAACATCACCCACACACACACTCACACCTGCACACTCATACCAGCACATGCACATTACACACGCATCGCTCACACATAAACATCACCCCCACACTTCACTGACACACACCCACACACACAACCCACACATCACCCACACACACAAAAATACCACCCCCATACAAACACACACATCACCCAGACACACTCACATCCATACATCACCAACACACACACACACTTACACTCATGTCAACCACACACACATTACTCACACACAAACTTCACCCACCACACATACCACTTACACACAAATATCACCCACACACACTCACACCAACACATGACCCACACACATCCACACAACTCATACCAATACATCATACATAAGCATGCCCAAATATCTTCTCATTCACACACATCACACAAACACAAACTCACATGCACATATCAACCACACACA
>NW_017731540.1:2814160-2816111 GCF_001890085.2 Hipposideros armiger | reverse complement strand
TGAGCCTTACTATATGCTGGGCACTGAAGGGTAGGCACTTCATGTACAGACCCCTTAATAGGTGCTCGAGCCATATCTACTGGAAAATCTCAAAGTAGTTGATTTCCAGTAATGCAAGTGTAGCCTCTTTGTAATGATAGTCTCCTTCGTAACTGGAGAGGACGTGAGCTTTGGCCCCGATGGACAAGATCCCCGATAGAATTCCTTCCATCTTTAACATGAACCTCATGCTTCTGCTATTTATATAGCCTAACCCTGTTATGGACGACTGGGAGCCTGGCTGTGGGCGGGAATGCAGGCCCAGGTGTGGGCGAAGGGGGACAGATACAAAGCAAGACAAACAGCGTAAATGAAAAATATTATACATCAGAACACAAATTATGAAAATTAGATTTTATTGGTTTTTCCTTTGGGAATATTATAGCCTGTAAAAAATGGTGCCCCTTTTGTAAATGCCCAAGCATTGACATTGCTTTAGCTATTGACTAAATAAATTGCCGTCACCATACATTATTAGCCACTAGAATAAGGTAAAGTGTTTAATCACAAAAGTTACAGTCACTTCAGTGTTCTTGGATTTCCATGCATAGCATGTTACTTGATAATCATCAAATCAATGATGGAATAATACCAGCTACAGTGATGGGAGTGCGTGGGATGGGTACCGGGACAGGAGCATTCATGTGAGGTGCTGCATATATGTTAGGTGCACTGTGTATGTGCGTGGACACACACAGTCATAGACACACTCTCATACGTATAAGCTCTGTAGGCTGCTGTCAACATTCAAATTCACATATATCTGTCCATGTGCATATCTACACATACATATTTATTTCTACATATGATACATAGTATCATTTTAAACCTTACCACAACTTTATACAACAGGAAACTAAAGCTCAGAGAAGTCAAACCACTTGCTCACAGTCCCAAAACGTGGCAAAGCTGGGCTTTATCCCGAAGTCCCACCCACTTAGCACCCCCTTTGTTTAAGTTGCCCAGACGGTAATATTTTGGGAACAACACACCTTTCCACGACACCACACTGCCTTGTGTGGGGGAGGGTGACCTTCTGCCCTTTCTTTTCCAGAATCTCCAAGCAAAGATTTCGGTCCAACTCTGGGTTTGAAAAAGTCCAGTTCCCTGGAGAGCCTACAGACGGCGGTGGCCGAGGTCAGGAAGAATGAACTCCCCTTCCACCGGCCCCGGCCGCACATGGTTCGAGGCCGCGGCTGCAATGAGAGCTTCAGAGCAGCCATTGACAAGTCTTACGATGGACCTGAGGAATTAGAAGCTGGTAGGGCGACATGCTTGCTTAAATGGCTTCTTCATCTCCTTATTATCCACGAATCATAGGCTAGAATGTGTGTTTAACTACGGAGAAAAATGATTTAAGGATCCCAATTATATTTTTGATATTAAAAGTAATTCATTTTCCTGCTCTGTTCTGCCCTTTGGCTTAACGAACATGGAATTGGGTAAGGCAATATGCAATTTATTTTACAGCGCGAACACTAAAGCAATGTTCTCCTTCTCTTTCCTACAAGGACCAACTGTCATTTGCCCTTAGGGTAGGAGCACTAAGTATGCATTGCTTGACATTCTTATTGGATTCATTAGAAGCAGCATCAACCAGGGGACTGACTGCATTAATTGGGTGGAAGCGGTTGGGTTATTTTTGTGCTCAAAAGCCTCTCCTGGAAATAACTCACCCTGTTTGTTTCGCAGCATGTGAGCTTTCCGGGCTGATCAAGGTTAACAAGCTGGCTTTCAGAGAGAGCCGTGTCTTTACCTTGTATCAAACCTTTCCTACTAGTGACTAAGCAACCAGTCATTCCCCACTCTCAAACATCAAACCTTGCTTGAAGTCACCAGATTTAAGCAGTGGTCTCTTCAAAGCGTACAAGTAGCCACATGGAAGGGTAACACTCCAGAGTGCTTTTATTCC
>NW_017731540.1:2807159-2810767 GCF_001890085.2 Hipposideros armiger | reverse complement strand
TTTCACAGGGGTCGCCTAAGACCATCGGAAAACAAAAAGATATTTACGATTATAACAGTAGCAAAATTACAGTTATAGAGTAGCAACGAAAATAATTTTATGGTTGGGAGTCACCACAAGATAAGGAACTGTTAAGGGGTTGCGGCATTAGGAAGGTTGAGAACCGCTGCTCTAGAAGATGTGAAGGTCACGAAAATGGATTCTCTCTGGAGAAGCACCAGAAAGGACCACTGCCCGCCAATCCCTTAATTTCAGCCTATTCCTGTTGTTTAAGCCACTAAGTTTGTGGTAATTTTTTACAGCATCGATAGAAACTAATATAATTATTATCATAATTATTATTACCGCTTTTATAATATAATACTTTATAAGGAAAAATATCCTCTTTAATTTAAGGTGTTACAGGAAAAAAACTATAAAGATTTTACTAGAGAAATCTATAAATATGAAAACCGTTAGAGCTTCCCCCTTTTTAGAATATTATTAAATGAAGCCTTAACTTTATATTTTATTTCAGATGATTTATTCAGCAGGTTCATACTCTATTGCCCATAACACAGAGTTCGCTCTTCCTTTGATGTCCAGGACATACTGTATTTTCCTCTGGTAGAAATCACAGGTCCTTCTAGATCCTTTAGACATCTAGCAACCTGGGATTTTGTTTCCTTCTACTATTTTAGCAAAATTAAGATCTGAAAGGTGGTGTTTGATTTTATCTCTGGTGTAAAAATAGCAACTGTTTTCCGTAGCCTTTTGCATGTGAGTTTCTGAGCATGTTGGAGTTGCTGCTACTTGCACATTTTCAACAACAAAGAACACAAAAGCTGTTACCCTTAACCACCAGGTTTTGCTTTAATTCTCATCTGTTGCTCAGATGCTGTTGACTTAGTTTCTTTCTTATTTAAAAAAGATTGATTGCTTTAAGGTTCTTGAGGAGTTAGATGTGTGGTTTAAATATGTGGGGGGTTTGTTCCCATTATTTGCGTTTCACAGATACTTTCCTGAACGTAGGACTTTAATGTAGGTTGTGCAGTTGTACCATGTGTAGTGACACCTGGCCACGGGCACAAGTGGAAACTGGAATTCTGCCTCCCTCTCCTCCTCCAAGCCATGCATCATGGATGTGTGAACATGTTAACAGTGGCAATACTCTTGCTTGTGAAAAGCTAAGTGTTGAGTGCTTTTCTGATATTAGCTGGTCCATTCATGTTGATGATATGCAGTAGTACAGTGTAGCTCATTAGCTAAGTTAACCTTCTCTGGATCCTTTTGAAAAAATGTTGAGGGATCTCATTCGTTTGTATCTTTATATGTATTGTCTGGTTCATGTACGCTTATGCTTTGCTGATTACAGAATTACCTTCTTGCAGATTCAACTATGGCTCTCACACGGGCCTTCAGTTATGGTGGAAAAATGTGCACCTCAAGAACCTGCCAGCTTTGGTAGTTTCCCTGTATCCTCTGTTTGCCTAATATTGAAAGAGAAATTTAGGGGANCTCTCTCTCTCTGCAGACGGTCTGTCTGATAAGAGCTCTCACTCTGGTCAAGGAGCCCTGAATTGTGAGTCTGCCCCTCAAGGGAACTCTGAGCTTGAGGACGCAGAAAATAAAATCAGGAAAGTCAAAAAAACGAAAGAGAAGGAGAAGAAGAAGGACAAGGGCAAACTGAAAGCCAAGGAGAAGAAGCAGAAAGAGGAAGGTGAAGATCCGGAAAGAAAAGTAAAGAGGAAGGGATTTGGCGCCATGCTGAGGTAAGAACCTGCGTTAAAGGCAAAGTTGGTTTCATTTTGGTTTTTTGTTGTTGTTATTGTTGTCTCTCCTGGTGATATCACTCATTTGTGCGCACTCGGAAAAAATGCAAGCTCTCCCTCCTTTTGGGCTAAATGTGTAAAAAAATGTAAACTATGAATATGCTTGTTCCTTTTCTGCAGCGGCAGAAGGAGCCTTCTTGGGTGGCTCCCGAAACTCCTGGTGATGACAGGAAACTGAGAAATCTGTTGTCCAAAGGAAGGCCACAGCTTGGTAGAGGCGTGGGCAGTGACCGCAGCCCTTAGTACTAGAGTGTTATGTGGGTAAATTAAGTGTCACTCCTCACGTGTGACCTCTAGGACGCTCCCTTTGAAATAGAGAAGACAGAGAAGATGAACCTCATCGTCTGCCCCTCCCCCCACCCCATGATTCTCGGTGTGTGAATGGCCAGGCACGTGAGCCCGTTAGCTGTCACCTAGAGAGGCTCTGTGGTCCAGTGGCGATGTCACTGGATCATGAGTCACATGGCCCTGGGTTGAATTTGTGCCTCTCCACACAGCAGCTACTGAGCTTCCCACTTGTTACTCCCTGAGCCTTCTTTTCCCCACTTTCAAAATGAGGCTCGCCTATCTCCTCTCCTGACACCACGGCAAGGTTTCCTGTGCAGTCCGTTCATTGCCTAGGCACGGCTCAGCAGGGTACAATCAGAAAACAACTTCCTTTCGTCTCCTAAAGTACCTTCAGATATGCTCTGTTGTTGCTGTCACAATGTCCACAATTTGATGACATCTCAGTTCTCTAGCTGATGGCTTTCTGGTCGCTTTGGGAATTAAAACAACCACTTTTGCTAGGGTCTAAACATGGAACCTAACATTAATCAAAACCTTCTTCCTCCCTGCCCCTTGGGCCTCAAGGAGGGCCCTGCGGTGTGGTGGCAGGGTCCTTCTGCTTCGCAGCGTCTGCAGCCAGGGAGAAGGAAGGGCAAGGATAGACGTTCACTTACCTGGTCTATCTGCACTAATCTGGCCCCTTTTGTGGTTTTCTCAGGAGACCCCCTACTGCACCCATCACTGATGTAGGCGATTCATTTTTCTCACTGACTTCCTGAGACCCTCTGACCCTTGGCCTCTGACCTCAGACAGTACAGCCCTGCAGTCTCTTTACTCTGGCTGGTAGACTTCTTGGGTGGTGTCAGTTCGGGATGGCTTTAGCCTAATTTCCTTCTGCAGCATCTGCTTAGCTCGTTAGAACTATGGTCTCTTACACCTCCAAACGATGGAAGTACAGCCTGTTCCCACTCCCTCCTCACCCTGTCACAGAGATGTGCCAACCAGCCTGGCATCTTCAGCCTTCCCCAAGGCAGAGTTAGGCACGACTTTGTGTCTCCCCAGCTCAAAGGCCACATGCCAGGCTCTTCCAAGAATGCTCTCATGCATGGGGATGGTCAGTAAATATTTGCAAGTCACCAAGCTAACAGGTAGGAAGTGGGATGACAGTCTGCTTTCATACAATTGCCTTCGTAGTCTCTGAAAGGTTTTCTTGTAGCCTCCTCATTTATTGTGTTGGGGGTGAGATATGGAAGCATCTCTTTCCATTATTTTCTTTACTCCTGTAATTTTTCATCACACAAAATTTCTCTCTCAGCCTCTACCCTCCTCTTCCATGGGCTGAAGGTGAGAGATGAGAAGTGATAGTTGATGGACCAGTGTGGCACCTTATATTACATCCTTAGGAGATATCTCTTTTCAGGATGTGGTAGTATTTGTCATCAGATGTTCTCAGTTGCGATCTTTGACGGAAACGGGAAGCTCCATTTTGTATGTCATTTATTTATTAATAGACATATATATGTATATATG
>NW_017731540.1:2800326-2801712 GCF_001890085.2 Hipposideros armiger | reverse complement strand
TAGCTAAAATCATTCAATCATTTATATTTTATAAGCTTTGGCTTATAAAGGGGTGCCTTTCTAAATGTAATTATGAACTATTTTCAAAGGTTATCTAATCTTTTGGCGGTGCTGAATACAGATAAAAAAATGGACTCAAATGAAGAAACATTTTTTTTTCTTTTTTCTTCATGTGTTTTAGACCAGAGTATATGGATGGGCTTTGGACTTGATATTCTTAATGCAGGGCTCATAGTTATTTCATTGGGCTGCCTTGGAAGTTGTCTTCTAATACATTACCTGTAAAGATACATTTTGACTTGATTTTTAAATTAGGTTAGATAGAGACTGAATACTTAAATCTCCAGGGAGCATGACATCTGTCATACATTTCTCCTCTTTACCTGATCCCATAATGGCTGTTATAGGTCTCATGTACAATAAATGTAATGTGGCCGTGCCTGTCATTACATCTTTCTAGATAGTGGTTGTAAAATGTCTGGGTATCCCTTCAACTTAATGGGTATGAAGGGTAACCTAGCTATTGTAGCCAGGCCAATGAAATTTTAACAGTCATCTCCCCAAAGGCAAAAGGCCAATAACAGGCTAGAGTTAAGGGGCTTTGCTTCATGAAGTAGAGGTCAGTTTGAAACATGAAATTTCAGATGAAAAATGAAGGCCAAAGTAGGTCAAAGTTCTTAATTCAGCTCTAAGCCGGATATAGAAATACACTGAATACGGAGAGCCTTACAAATCAGGGCAAAATGACTGCATAGATTGAGCCTGAGAGAAATATATGACTGTGGCAAAAAAAATAATTTGCATGTCAAAGGCTACTGTGGATGCAGCCATCCATCCTTCTCCATGATTCTCTCTGATTGCAGAAGGAAAAGAAATGGAAGCTGAGAAAAATGTTGGAATTTTGTTAGGTTCATTTTTTTGTCTCTTTGGTAACTGAATTTTCTCACCTCACAGTTCATCTTAAATTATTTACTTTCTCTTTCACAATATGAGCCATGAATATCCTGTTTCTTCATTTTGTTAATTGCCAATTTTCCTTTGAGCTAAGTGCCCTAGCAATTTTAATTTTTCATTTGAGTTGGGAAGAGCAATGACTCCCCCCCTTTTTTTATTAGTATTCATTATTATCACAGGCCTGGGCTCAGAATGCTACTTTTTATAACCAGCAGTGTTGAGCCCATCATGGAATTGCAAAGTAGAGAGTGTAATATACCAATATTGACTTTCGTTAAACGCAGTGGTGCGATAGCTGATAATATTTATATATTTATGTATTACACATCCTAGCTTTTGTTCATTTTGCAACTAAGCACCAGAGAGGACAGTTAGCACCATAACACAGATAGGTTATGAACAGGAGAGTGTAAAGAAGTGAGAGAGACTGCC
>NW_017731540.1:2783706-2797311 GCF_001890085.2 Hipposideros armiger | reverse complement strand
GGGACCCATCTTGATCATTGCTACAATTGTATTAGCATCTAATAATGCGTCGACACCAGCCATAATTCTGTGTATACTTTTATACACCCCGTAGAACCCATACTCCTTTATTTTTGCAATTCATTGGATTTCCTTGTCTTAAATCAACACATAGAACAGCACTTTAATAACATGAAATGGTTCATAATTAAGGGGATAGACTTGAATCTTTGGCATAAGAACTGTAACTGTTTTTCCTCCTAGAATAAGATAGAGGCTTCCCAGAACAATTATAGACAGACACAGGAGATGCACAAATTGAAAAATGGATAAGAGATATACAAATATTATTGGATTGCACATCTTGGACTGTTAACTCAACCACACTAAACAATATCCACGAGGATTTTGGAGATACTCCAGCTTTGCTTCTCCAGCTAGCCGCTGAGCATTCCTGCATGGTGGCCCTGCCTCAACCTCAGCTTCAACATGTCAAAAATCTAATTCGTTATCCACCCATCTAAGTCACCAGCTCATCCTGACTTTCCTAATTCTGTTTGAAGTGCAGCCAAGAATCCTATGACATCCGGGATGCCTCCCTCTTTCCCTTCCCACTTTGCATCAGCCAGCAACCCTGTGGATACTTGCAAAATGCTCTCTTACATCTGGGCCATTTTTTCTATTTCCACTGCCATACTCTAATCACCGTCATTGTTATTTATAACTAGATTGTTTCAACAGACTCCTAACTGATTTGCCTGCTTTCCTTCTTCCTTCATCCTAGGCATAGCGACCAATCATTCCTTCATTCAGTTATCAGACATTTCGTGAACACCTGCACTGAGACGCACAGCACAGTGTGTCAAAGAGCAGGTCCTCTGGAGCCCTTCCCGTCAAGTTCAAATCCCAGCTCTGTTGCTTCCTAGCTGTCGATTCTTTAGCAACTACTCAACCATGCTGTGCTTCAATTTCCTCTTCTCTGAAATTGGAATAATAATAGCATCTACCTAATAGAGTTACTTTGAGAGTAAATGAGATTATATATAAAAAGTGCCTGGCACGTAGCATGTTCTTAAAATATAACCTATTAATAGTGTTCTGCTCCAGGAGCTAAGATGATTCCCAATTACCTAGTTAGTTGTTCTCAAAAATCCAACTGTACTCTATACTCATCTACAGAGCTTGTTAAAATTAAAAATCAAAGGATCAGAGATTCTAATTCATTAGGCTTAGGGTGGAGCCTGGGAACCCCTGATGATTCTGAGGCAGCCAGTCATGGGAACCTCCATTTGGGAACTACTAATTCATAAAATTCAAACTATTTAGTTTGGTATTTAATATCCTTTATTTTCTTATCCCAATTCATTTTTCTACCATTGCTTCTTGCTGTTCCTTTCTACAAACTCACTGCTCTAACCAGTTTACTCACTATTAACCAAAACAGTCGTTGTGAAGCCCTAAGATTGCACCCTCTCTAGAATGACTTTCCTCTCTCTCTTCCCCCTCTTTCCCCTCCCCACCCCTCCCCTCCTCTCCTCTCCCTCTTCACCTCCCTCCTTCCCTCTCGCTCAGGTTTGCCAGACTCCTGAAACCTGCCTTAAGCCCCATCTCCTTTATGAATCCCTTGACCTCCATTACTCTTTCTCATCAAAACTCTCCTGGTCCATATCTTTTCATTTAGTGCTTTCTATAAGCCAGCTTGGTTTTGGGTGTAGGTTTTCTATGTCTGCCTCATGTCCTTAAGCAAAGGGGCCTCCTCACATTGCTTTTCACAGCATTGCTCCTGAATAAGCTTTTGCTGATTGACTGGCTTATATGGCGTGCTAATTGGAATAGATTTATTTGGATATTAAAGTGTTGTGCCACTTAGTCATTCTAGATAATAGGATTAAAAATTGTTATTTTTAATTTTTAATTTTAAAAATCATTATTTTTAAACAGTGGAAATGTTTCAAAAATAAGAAAGAGGGTGAACTGCATTGGGAGTTAATTATTATTATTATTTTTTAATTTCTGCTTGAAGAAAAGGTTGAAGGAGGAATTATCTGGTAATAGTAACCAGCTGTTATCCATCTCCGCTGAGGTCAGTGCCTGAGAAAATGGGCCAAAGTCACTATCAGGAAAAAATGAGGCTAGATATAAAAAGAAGATTGTTGTTAAGCACTGCCATGAGGTTTCTGAACAGGTTGCAGAATTGACCTCCCCAAAGTACTTTAGAAGTAGGAAGGATAAATATCCATCTAAAATGATATGAAAAAATGTGCCAATCAATTCATTACTTGAATATCTATTAAATGCTACTCTGGGGAAACCAAGAAAAAAATTACAACATGAGCCCTTCGTTTAAAGTCATCTAATTAAGATGACCCATAAATATGAAATTATTAGCAATAAAAGAAGGATTTACAGTCAAGAGCTAAATTGTGAGGTTATGCCCATAATTGTGGCTGGAGTTCAGATGAATCCCCTCCAATCCCTCGCTCGCTCTCCACCCGTAAAAATTTCACCCCAGGCCTTTCTTAAATGAATGGGTTTTCAGTATCTCTCTCCAAGCTGGTTTTCTAGGTTGAGTGAAGCATCCCCAATCTTTTCTGAAATAATTTATTCAGTACCATTGAGCAAGCAACTGCTAAATTATACAACAAGAATTTTTGATTAATGGTTTATTTTTTTACCTTTTTTTTCCTGACATCTTCTTTCATTCACTGAACAAATATTGATTAGTTGCCTAGTAAATGGCAGTCCCAGTACTCAGTTTGGAAATACCCAGAATGAACAAGTCAGATGTGCTCCCCTGGTTCCTGTAACCTTTCCTCAAAATGTGGCGGGGCACAGATGTTCTTACAGTAAAGTGACATAAAATTTACTAAGCTCCTTTTAAATAACCAGAGCATCTCGGATTCCCACCAAACTATAGTTAAACCCTATGTAGTGCAGTTGGTAAAAGTACTGAATAGTGAGGTGTCTTGATATCTAAACTTGACTATGGAAGTGTTCTTCAATGGAAGTGTTTCTTTGAGTGGGAAATGCATACTTTTTATACAGTTGCAATATGTGTGTGAATTATCGTTATGGTCATCACCTATGTAGCCATTGGCTGGAAGTGATCCTAGGGTAGATCTGTCTATAAACGAAAATAGATAAGGGTTGGTTATCTGAAAAGTCAGTTTCACAAAGTGAAATGACACTGAATTGAGGGAGATCGCCCAGACTATTAACCTTTAACTTGCCAAAGTAAAAAATTTAATTAGAGGCAAAGTGAAAAATGTGGCCTTTAAACATCGCGCTACTCAGCATGTTCTTTGGTCAGCATTAGAGTAACCAGTGTATCCCAGTTTGAGAACTGAAAACCCCATGCCCAGTGAAACGCCTGAATTTTAAGCAAATCAGGACAGTTGATCAACCCAGCCTGCCTTCCCAGGGTGATCAGCCATCCTGAAGGGCCACTGTCTGATTCTTCCCCGCCTCCCCACCGTTTGTTTAGGTGGTGCTGTAGAGTCAAAAGCAGTTTTTTGAAAACTAGAACAAATATAAAAAGTAATTATTTTTAATACCAGAATTTTTTTTTAAAATCAACACTAAAAATTATATGTGTGTGTGTGTGTGTGTGTGTGTGTGTGTGTGTGTGTGTGTGTATAAAAGAGTGGAAGCTGTAAAAGAAAACTTGAGTGAGCTCTTCTGTTATCTTAGTTATTTTGGACTTGCTTTAACCTGAGCGGCTATCTATTCTCCTAAGGCTTTTTCGTATCTGAAGAAGCCACATAGCTCCAAAAATCAAAGTAGAAATGTCTTGGCGGAGAAGGACTAGAAGTAGCACCCCACTTGGCAACCAAAGAATCCTTAAAAATATTGTATAATTTAAAACTCAAGAAAGGGAGAGCTGGAGGCAAGTCTACCAGAAATAACAGTTGTGACGCCAATTGCAGACAAAACTCACCAGTGAACAGTAAAAACCCTCATTCTGGGGCTTTTGGTCTTAGCTCCTCCCACTGATAGGTTTCTTCTCCCCGCAAGGGGCTATAATTTTCCACTTTGAACTCTAGTCAATGCATAGTAGAAAATCAATAGCATAGATTTGTTCTGCTTTCCTTTTGCCTCCTGAAATTTTAAAAGTATGTGAAGGAACAGCTTTTATGAGGAAGATGGACTGTGAAATGAAAGGGGTGGCTTTGACCAATTTCCTGAAACTTTGACCCAGACGCTCTTCACCGGACTACTGATGCTGTCTCCATGTCTCTGTCATGCCTTCATATCCCCACTCTACTAGGGCATTTAATGTCTACAGTGAGATGATTGCTAACATTTTTGTAAAGACCCTTTGGCAAGTTCATTAGCACTTACCAGAATATTTTTTTCCTACCTTCTCCCCTTAATTTTGTTTTGCTATTTTTAATTACAACTTCTTTCCCTATATTATGACTTGAGGAGAAGGAAGTAGAGGAAGAAATTATACACACACACACACACACACACACACACAAACACACACACACACTCAATAAAGTTATCCAAAAACCTAAGCATTTACCCTTATATGGATGATAGTTCTTGCATTGTTAAAAATAAGCAAAGGTGCCAAGGAATTGTTGCAACAAATTCAGAAATGGGGATGTGGTAGGTCATTCTTATTCCCTCAGGCAGATTGAACTCCCTCCCCGGACAGTTTGAATCCTTTGATCAGCCTTCTAACTCCAGCTCACCCAGCATCTTCTCAATATGCTCAGGCACAGTTCATGGAGAAGTCATTGTCCATGTCTGATTACTCTCGTCTTGCATGAGAGCTGGTCTGGATCACCTGGGCATCTTCCACTGGCTTTGTAACCACCTGGAGTACAAGAACTGCATGTGCATTTTTGTGTTTTCTCCAGTACCTCTGCTTTTGCTTCATTTTCCCTCCCTCTGTCTTCCCCTCTCATCTTCTCATAATTGTAACTCAATTCTCAGGTTCCTCCTGATCCTAGCTTCTTGAATAAACACAGAGATAGATTATCAGTAGTCTCTTCCCAAACCTGGTCAGCTTGGTATACATGATCTCCACACCTGGCACCTGGTAGCCCAACCACAGAACTCAAAAAACCTGTGGAGCTCTGAGCACACATGAGTCTTAACCAAATACTCCCTCCCTACCATGTTGGCTTCCACCCTGGGGTCGGCCAAGTAGCAATGCCTACAGCCCACAATCCTCTGGAGGCCCCGCTTTAAACCCTATTGTCTCAGACTAGAGCACTGGTATAGAGAGCTTATTTCTGACAGGTCACACCCACTACCCGGCTCTTGGCTCCATCTCCAGCCCCATAAGGCTAGTAGTTACAAGACATTTTTCCTGGAACCTTATGTATCTTATCTGCCTTTCAAGTATTCATCTGTCATTTGCTCTCCTTACTACCAGGGCCTGTGCTGCTGATGAAAAATGCCAGAATGGACCACTTGTAGACTAGCTGGCTGACCTCTTATAAGTCAGACTCGACCCCTGTCTGTGATTTCTGCAGGCATTATTCATCCTGGTCAGTGAGACTCTAGCTAATTCCCATCCCCAATGATCCTAAGCTGTTATGAATATCTGATTCCAAGTTTCCTGTTGCAGATGGCCTTGGCCATAGTACGCATTCAGCGATGCATTGCTGAGCTAGTTCTTGAGTCCAAGAAATCCATTCTAGAAATAGTAACGAACAGCTTCTACTTGAAATGGCTTCCATAAGCTGATGCGACTTTTAAATCACAATTGATGATTTTTCTTCTGTTTTTCTTGTTTGATCCAAAGTATTCATTTTGAAAAACTCAAGTGTTAATTCCAAAAGAGAGAAATAAGTCCTTTGAACAATGGAACCTCTGACAGAAGGACCTCTCTTACTTTTAAAAATATGAGTATAGGTTAAAATTTACTGATAAGCTCTGCTCTTTAGTTTCGCATTTTTAGTGGTGAACTTTAAATCTAACTATGTTTTATTCCATAAGAAATGTATCAGCATGAAAAGAAACAGTGGTAGGTTACAGGATGTAGTAGAAATTCTAATAAGCTGTTTAACAATAATATGGCAGGCAGATACCATTTTAATCAGTATTGTCATTAACAGCCGTCAATAGAGAGGATGAGATATTCTTGTCTTTGTGAATTATGATTTATGGCTGGCACAGCCCTCACCCTGCTGTATATTTATTTTACAATATAGAGACATTGATTAAATGCACGTGGCATCTCAAATACAGTTTGTCAAAAAAAAAATTCTAAGTCAATAATTTTGACATTTTAAGTCAAAATTATTACAGACATGTAGCCATTCATTTAAGCCATTGCTTTAAAAATGTGTCTCCACTGACTGTTAATGGAAGAAAGTCTAGCTGGGCCAATATTTCAATAAGTTGATCCTTTATTTGGCTGGCATGCACAGCCTGGGGGAAAGTCGCCTCCTCTGTTAGGCAGTCTTATCATTTTGCCATATCTGGTGAAGAAGCCACCTGCTGAAAATAGTCCTGATGTACATACACATTACTCAGAAAGCATCCTCATAGTAGGATAAAATTATTTTGGGTTCTCTTCCATAATACTCTCCACCTTCTCTGCAAAGCTTACCTTCTAGCCTACCAACCTGCTTAGGAAGTAGGTCTTAAATAATTAATAACAACTGTAGCTGAAACATTAATATTGTTTAGGGATGATGGTTTTTGTAATGTATATTACTGCATTTTGTCAATAGACCAGAGACTTTAAACAACTTAAGTGTCTGAGTATTGATTATTGATTTACAAGATTGAGGCAAATAGTTATTGTGCCTGAGAGCCTATTTATGTACCATTTGTCTATAAATTCTTTGATCTGTTTTCTCATGTATGTCTTTTTATCCTCAGAACTTACTTACATTTTTCAATCTATCTTTTTATTATGAAATAATTTTAGATTTGCAGAAAAGTTACAAAAAAACAAATACAAGGAATTCTTATATACCTTTCATCCAGATTCCTCAGATGTTAACATTTTACCACATTAGCTCTAGCAGTTTTTTTCCCTTTTTTTCTTTCCCTCCATATGGAAATGTTTTGTGGGTTTTTTTTCCAAATTATGAAAGTATTTGCAAACCTGATGCCCTTTTACCCCTAAACTGACTTTGAAGCTAGAACTACATCACTGTATCACTTTTATCCTATATTTGAGAAAAGTATAGAGCTGGCCTCATTTCAACATTGAATCAGTGAAATTAGAAATTATAAAGTGAGGAAGGTAGTGGTTTAAAATACGATTACAAGTCAAGAAAACCAGTATGTGTCATTCTTTTATTTTTGTGGGCTCTATTATCACCATCAAATCTAAAAACCTAAGTTAAGTCAGTGTTGACTTCTGAGAAATGAGTATGCATTTCCAAGAGTGAGGTGTCTTTATTTGACAGTTAATGAAACTTCAAAAGTGAGACCTCTGCAAAAAGGTGCAAATAGCTCATCCTTGTGATGAGGCCTCATTAACCATTGAATTTAGCACAATGTGCTTCAATGAGATGGTAAATAGGAAAATATCCTGCTGGTTATTATTAAAATTGCTGCAGAAAGATTCTTAGAAATCTCATGCTATCTTTTTCTCACCCTTTTTATTTTCCTGCAAATGATTTATTGATAAGACTGGAGGGGGAAGCTAGGGAAGTGTTTGATCACATCAGGGCATTTCTTATCTGTGCATTTGAAAACAAAAATGTACAAAGATAAATGTAATATGATAGTAGTAGTGGAGTTAAATTCATCTACACAATTTATAATTTACCTAATCAGGAAAAGGGACCTGGAGAAATAGGGTGTATTCTGCCAGTTATTTTTATTACAGTTGTTAGGTGTTCAGGATACTTTATATTAGACAAGATACTCAAGTGTGTCTGACTTTAGTCAAGCTCTGTATCTTGAGACAGAAGAGGGGGTACAGAAATATAGGTATGGCATATAATGTTATAATATACAGGTGTAGCTGGCAGAAGGCGTGGGGATACACATCTGTTGAGTATCGGTACTTAAATAAGAAAATTCCCAATTCCCTAAGCATCCATGCCAGCTTTTACAGAAAACAAAACAGCAGCATCTAAGAGTGTCCCACATCTTAGGTCTGTCCCTAAATTACATGAATATAGTGATAACCACCCTCCTAGGCACATGGCCACATATTGCTGACTTTGTCCATATTTCTAACTGGAGATAGTTTGATTTTGGATAAAACAAAAAAGTACCAAATGGTATAAACACTCTACAGAACCTTTGTCTTCTTTCTGAATGTCAGGATTTAGTCACAGCAACTGAAATCTACTCTATTTTTATTATAAGTTGAATATATCTTTGAATGTCTATGCCCCAAATGTCCTCCATACAAAAGACAATATAACTTTATGAAGCACTTTGAAACTCATCCAAAAACATAGTATGTGTGTGTGGTTGTATCGTTATGAATTTCTCTTTTTAACCTAGTTAAAATTAAATTGGTAGATAGTATGATAAGTATTTTGTGAGTACTAATATGTCATCATTCCTTACCCTGTAAGTTAACTATATTCTATCAAGGTTTATGAAAAAGAATTTCTAGAAAACAAACTGTTGACATAAGAAACATCCAAACCTGTGGAGAACTTTAATGAGTTTATATGAGCAAACTGACAACAATTGACGGGAAGCAAAATCTCAATGGATTGAGAAAATGCTCTGGAAAATGGCAGTTTTGCAGCTTATTTTATACATTAGAATCAAAGGAGGAGACATAAGGAGAGTTATATGAAATCCACTGGTGGTAGATTAAGGGGGCGGGAAAAAGCAAAGCGGGAAAATCTCTGGGATTGGATAAAAAGTGAAAGAGAGAGACATACTTCTTTTACATTGGTGGGTATAGGACAGTTAATAATTAACATTTACAGCACATAGAGATGGTATGCAAGGGAGCAAGATAAAAATGAGGGGTTCTGTGGTCTCACACTCTGGTGCAGTGGTTGTGCCCTGAGGGGTCCAGAAAAAGGGATTACTCTTGACATTCCAAGAGTACCTTCTCTTAGATGCAAAAATGACAATAGACAGGCTCACTTAAGGTAAAGATTGACCAGGCCAAGGATGTGACTACCCGCCACAACCCATTTTTAGTTAGGAATTTGTATGTTCAGACCCCCTAGGTGGTTACTTTCAGTCTCTGAGTTTGTGGACCCCGCCATGCTGCCTTCCCTGAGCTTGTCAGGTTTAGTGTGTGGCCCCTTTTCCGTCCACAAAACCTGATTTTTTTCATTCTTATGGACAATCCACATGCAATGACATAGTATTTAAAAAACACACGTTGAGTTGAACTTCCAAGGCACAGTCCTGGGACTGTCTAAAAGTTGTGTGTAAAATTTTGACTATAAATGAGTATGTGTATTTTTATGGCGAAAGTCCATCATTCCCATGTAATTCTCAAAGCGATCTGTTACTACAAAGAAGTTCAGAACCATTTCATAATGGAATCTAGCCTCTGTACCACCATCTGTGTTCTCTGCCTGACAAGCGTCTGATGTTCGTATTTCTTCTCTCTGACTCCTTTCACTAATATACTCCACATTTAGTTCTGATGGATGCAATCTCTTTCATTGGAGTAGGAATATAACCTTCTGTAGAAAGAACAATGAGATATAGAATGGCTGTCTCAACACTCTTCACCACTCAGAGTCCTCCTTAAGAGAGATCCTGGTTTGGAGATAAGCACTTAAGTACAGTATCATGAGAAGCAACACTGGCCATTACAACACTAGGCTGTAATGTCATGGAAAGGTGTTTACCAAAGATTGTCTCCTTTCTAGTGTTCTCTAGTTAGGTTCCATCAAGTGCAAACCCAATATAGCTCTCTTTTCAACCTAATTAGGAATTGTGCATCTTTTCAGTGGAGACTCTCTGTGTTTCCCTGTACTTTTCAGGGTAACCTCAATGCTGATATTCCCTCTCCGCTGTTACAACTAAGACCAAGAAAATTTCAAATATGTGTATGTAGCTCCTTGTGGTTTTCATACCCCTAGAACTGTATTGTACACCTTCCCCTTTTGTCACGTCTTTATAGTGTCTAGTAGAACTAGGCTGTAATGCCATTCTTGGCCATTAGGTGTTGCTGCAGTGCACACTAAATTCCAAACTGAAAAATGATCAGTTTGGGATTTGGGAATCTACAGAATAAATTATTCTATTAATCTATTAGTTCTCTACATTTAAAATATTTAACATGAATGTTCATAAAATCAAAGTGGCTCTAATAAAATGTATAGATAAAATTTACCCATTTGATGTTAATTTTATAGTCAAATAATTTATGCTTCACCTTGTAGAGCAATGCTAGTTTTATTAAAATAAAAAAAGAATTGATAGGTCTTCGAAAAACAAGGATATCCTATTTGACACAAATTACCATTCAAGAAAGTCACAGTCCTTTCCCTACGTTAAAGGGCAGGCAATTAAAGATACAAGAAGAGTTTCAGTTTAATGTATCAACCTTCTTTTTAAAATTAGTAATGTTCAAAGTGAATTCTCCTCTCCAAGATCACTCCTTCCTTCTTCACACTATTCCTGCTTTTCTATTCTGTGATACTGCCCTCTCAAAGTATTCCTTTTAGCTTTCTGGCTGCTACTGCTAGCTCATCTTAGTCTCATTAAAAGTTGACATTCCTGGCTCTCTATATTCCTCTCTCTCTTCTCAACCTTTTCTCTCTCCCTCTCTCTTCTCCCTCCAATCTTGGCTTGTACATTGTGGAATTAACGTTCCCTGTCTGCCCTTACTAAGGCTATCCAGGAGGTCATGAGAATAAGGCATCCTTTACCCTCACTCCTCAAATCTAATCCATTACTAGGTCCCATGAATTCTACTTTCTAAGTATCTAAATCCTTTCTCTTCATTTTCACTGAACTCCTTTGGTTTAGAGTCTCCTTATTTCACCCCAAGTGAAAGTAATGGCCTGAGCAATCCTGACTTTCTTTTCCAGCCCACACTCTACAGTGCTGCTCATATGATCTTCCCAAAAGGAAATCTGATCTGCTGCCAAAATTACTACAATGCCTTTACAGTGCTTTGAAGTGCTTAGATTTCTGAGCTGTCATGTGAGGCCTCTCTTATTCTTTCTTGCATCTATAGGTGTATACATGCAATTACAAGAATGTGCTACAGGGGCGTTAAGCCAGTCAATATTTTGGGCTCTTTCTAATCCTTGCGAGTAAAATGTCATTTCCCCATCCATCAACCTATTCTGTCCCCCTGGCCAGCTCTTAGTCATGCTTAAATGCTGAGTTCCAGGATCACAGCTCAGGGAATCCTTGCCGAAAGCCACTCTCTCCCCACTCAGTGCTGGCCAGGTAGGTGACTCACATCACGCCATTATTTTGCATAGTTAGGCATCCTGCACTGAGACAAGGAATTTTACTGATTTCACTTTGGAGGTATTTGGTTACAAAGGTTGTTGAATTTCATAGTCCGATATTATAATTTACCTGTAATTATGAGGGCAAATAAATACAGACACATAATATCTTAGACTTCATTGCGTGTGTGTGTATCTTAATGTGAAAATCATGTGGTATTTTATGAAGCCTTCAATCTGAAGGAATAGGATCTGTACAAACTGCCTAATTTGCTGATTTGCATGTGAAGAACGCTGTTCCCAGCGGGTGGTGGAACCTGACTTGGCATGTAGCTGACTGACTCTGAGCTGATAACTGGTGTTAGTTCCTGCTGCTGTAACAAAATGGATTTGGGCTTTATTATAGCTCCTATTTGAAAATTACTATTAAAAACTGTACGCTGGAGATATGAGAGTGCTTTCCAAAGATGGATGCCTTTTATGTAGCAAACAGGAAGCAGTGACACTGTGTCTTAATGATACTTTATATTCTGCCACAGTACTTAGCCACAACTTCCTCAAATGCATAATCTAAAGTAAACAAAAATCATATTCCATTAGAGACACAATTCGACAATTGAATTTTTTTTTGGTGAACTGTTCACATCCACTGAAAGAATTGGCTCCAACCCCAGAGAGGGGGTTAATCTTTTTAAGGCATCATTGCCTGGAAAGTGGAAGAAAGATATGACCCAAGTCAGGAAATAGGAGTACAAGCATTGTCTCTAAGAGCTTGAGTGTGGGAGCCGTTGAACAGTTATCACTTCTGTGACCACATGTTATTCAATCATGAAGAAGCAGAAAGGATATAGTTTTACTGGAGAAAATTGAAAAATAAATTATAAACAATCCCAGTAGACTGAGACTTGTATAATTAAATGATGTAACATTTTGCCTTTGTATTTTAATAATTCCTAAAGCTCTCAGGCCGAATCTATACAGAACATTGTTGAATACCCCAATGCTGAGACTATTTACTCTAGCATCCACCTGGTTTGGAAACGGGCTCTTCGTTAGGGGAAATAACTATATAATAGTAAATACTCAGTCTATCATGTAGCAAGACAGAAAAAAAAATCAATATCAATCAGAGCAGACAAATGCTCCTAGTAATAGCTGAAAACCCTTAAGCCCTAGGCGTTCTCTTCAGCGCTTTTTGTTGGTGTTGATGTTGTTACAATATTCTCTGATTCTGATACCAAATATTTCTCTAATGTAAGATATTTAACTGTTGGTATCTCAGTCTGACCATCAGGACATCCTGCTCTGTCTCTGTGTGTCTTCTTAGGATGAGTATGAAACTTCTCTTTAACAATCTTCCACAGATACATGGCTGGTAGTATTTTCTTATCTGGGTATGCCAAGATCAGGCTGGTGACAGAGGTTAGTACTGCTCTGATCTTGCCCATCTCTTTCTGAAACCTTGAATCTTCAACCCATAATGTGTACCTGTACACGTCACTGCCCCCCTTTTATAAATATATATTGTAGCTATAAATTACACCTTTCCATTTTCGTAGAAAACAGTGACACCCCTACCTACTCCCAACACTAACTAAGGTTGTACCATTGCCTGGCATATTACAGCAATAATAACAGCTAAGCTTTATATTACAGTGTTTATTGCTGTGTAAGCACTGATACTGTTCTGAGTTCTTTGTGTTCATTAATTCATTTAATTTTCATGATGATGCTATGAAGTACACACTATTATTATATCCATTTAACAGATTTAGAAACTGAGACATAGGATGACTTGCCCATCGACAAGTAAATCCTAAATGGGCAGAGCTTCTTGGATTTGACCCCAGCAATCTGGCTCCATACCCTTCCTCTTCATACTGCTTGGGCAATGCTGGGCACCTTAAAATTATCCAGTCATTCAGTTTCCTCGTCCAAAGGGAAAAAGACGATAACAACAAGTTCCACCTGATAGGATTGTGGTTAGAATTAAATGAGACAACGTATGTAAAGTACTTACGTCAGTTACTGATATCTACTAAGTATTCATGTTACTATTATTATTACTCTCATGAGATCAATAAATATCAGATGAAGGAATTAACTAATATAGATGCATAACTCGAAATTACTAAGTTGATCATCCCAGTTCCATTATTTCTGTCGCGTAGCTCATTTAGAAAGAATAGATTCAGTAGTCAAGCTTGGGCTCTTTCCTGAAAGCATTGCATGTCGGGATCAAACACCCTCATGCCTTCTTCATCAGGTTAGAGAAAAAGTTATTATAACAAGAAAAGATTGATTT
>NW_017731540.1:2778798-2781351 GCF_001890085.2 Hipposideros armiger | reverse complement strand
GGCAGCTCCAAGGAGCTGAGCATTTGCCTCAAACGCGTTGCATGGAGCTAGAGAGAAAAGGCGCGGGAGGGAGAGAAGAGGAGGAGATAAGGGAGAGGCGCTCTGGAGAGGGAGGAAAGAGGAACGAAAGGAGAAAGGAGGAAAAATAAAGAAAAATGGAAGAAAAAAAGAAAAGAAAATACTTGTAGTCCCCACTCCTTATCGTTCTCTCCCCTCTTCCCCTTCCCCACACTGACTCCAAGCCAAGGCTTTAAGCAGAACTCTTGGAGGGTTTGGGAGGGGAGGTTGGGAAGCTAGGACTTTCAGGACTGCTTGCCACTCCCCTCACCCCTCCCCTCCCACCCCTGTTCCTCTGAACCAAAGGCAGCCAATGTAATGCTGAGGGCCCGGGGGACTGTCCCTTACCCACTTGTACTAAACAGCAGTGTCCACTTCTCACGGAAACCTCACAGCGTGGAAGATACCTGGCTAGGTCATTGATATGATTTTTCTCTAATCCTCCCCTAACTCTGTACAAGAAAGAAACTATTATTTGCATTTTATATATGAAGAAACCGGGGCTTGGAGAAGGTCAGTGATTTATTCCTTAGTTGGTAGGTAGCAGAGCCAGTTTTCTATTTTATGCTTTTATTTAAAAAGGTTGTATTTATCAAGTAGTAGGAAGCTTAGTAGAAATGAATAGTAATTAACTCATAAACATGGTTTAACTTTGCAAAAGAAACAAACAAAGGTTTCATTTAGTAAAGGACTTTTACAAAAGCCCACACTGTGCGCCCCCACCCCCACCCCAAGGAGATGAAAGAAGAGGTACTGAGTCTGTTGGATAGGTGAGAAGAAAGTGGCAGAAGCCCGGGGTGGGGGATGTGCTGCACGTAGGCTGTCCGGTATGGCCGCCTCTCACCCCATGTGGCTTTGGAGCTCTTGAAGTATGAGAAGTCTGAGCTGAGCTGTGCTGACATGTAAAATACACACCTGCTTTCAAAATCTTAGCATTAAAAAAAGAATGCAAAATATCTCAACAATTTTTATATTGATTATATGCTGAAATTGTAATATTTCAGGTATGTTGGGCAAAGTAAAATATTAAATTAATTTCACCTGTTTCTTAAATCTTTTTAATGTGGCTCACAGAGAATTGAAATTACATGTGTAACTCACANTTCATTATGAACAACAAAAATAGAATAATATTAAAGTACTTGTAAATATTCAAACATCAAATGAATTCGTTATTTTGAAGTCAGGGTTAGAAATTTTATAGTTTGAAAACCTTCCCATTCACTATCCTTTTTCAATTTCACTGTACTTTTTTAAAATCGTAGCCCCCTCTTTTTTAAAAGTAAAAATAACGCACCTGAGAACCATACAGGGCTAGCGTTTCAGGACGTTTGCCTATATTTAACACCATCCTTTTCCCAGTAATTGGAATTTATCTAAAATCAGGTTCTTGAAGGGAATCCATCGCATGTCTCCTGAAAGGTCAGTATATTAAATTTGTGTTTGTTTGTTTTGGTTAAGTGGGCCCCAGAGATTCATCAGCTACCAGGAATAGAAAGGAGCACAGCAGACCGTGAAATGGCATATTTTTTCTCCAACCTTTTCCTCAATGCATTCCCACTACCAGTCCCAGTCCTACAGTCCCATCTCCTGTCGGATATTCCCTCTTCCCTAAATAACCCTAAGGGCACAGCTCCCCTACTCCCCATGCCCCGTCCCTTCTCTGGTATGCCCTTCGTTCGCTTGGTAAATATGTGCTAAGCACCAAGTATGCACGGGCATTGCGGACAGTGATGAGTGTAACACAGCCCTACCCTCAGAGAACTTAGAATACACGAACTTGTCCCTGACTACCTAATATCATTAGTTATTTTTCATGCATCTATGTCTTACATAGGGCAAAGACCACAATGTAACGTTATTCTGGCTTCTGTATACCTTTCACCTAGCAAGTGCTCAAGGCATATAGAGTTGAATGAGTGAAGTGACTCCCATCCAGGGTAGAAGAGCAGTGGGCTGTGTTACCAGCTCCTAAACCAGAATTAGCACACATGGGGTGTGGGTACATTATTGCATAGGTATTACATGCCACCATTAGCATATGACACCGGGCTAGTTTCTTAGTTCAGACAGTGGATGACTTTGACATACGATAGGATTTATTATTTCATCACACACCACCCAGAGTGGGATGCTAATTTCTAAACTATAATTAGGTTCCTTAGTCCTTGTTCCCCCCCCATATAGACATAGTTTTATCCAGGGCTGCTGATGGACAAACCTAGACCACAGCCAGTGACTTCTCCCAAATAGTATTTTTTCTTCCTCTCTTCTCCTCTAGGGAGAAGAAACAGGAGAGAGAGAAAGAGGTGGGAAGGGATCTGCAGGCAGTCTCTCCCCCGATACGTCTTCAGTGTTGACGAAGAACACAGCTTCCCTCCACCCCATTGTACACACAGATACACAGACGTATGTGTGCACACATAATCATACATGCAAGCAGATCTATGCCATAACATACAGACAGGCGCACAGGTACGTGTATGGACATATGTG
>NW_017731540.1:2735004-2776478 GCF_001890085.2 Hipposideros armiger | reverse complement strand
TTCTAAGTATTCCTAATTGATTGCATGGAGGGCCAAGTTACAGATGGTCTTTATTAGGAATTCTTTTTCTTCTGGAAAATGTAGACCTCTCCCCCCAACCCCCTTAGCAACAGCGATTGGAGGATGATTGAGTGGTCTCTTGTGGAAATATGTATTTACCTATGTAAAGATCAGTTTCAACTCAGCACATTCTTCTTCAACCAGTGAACTAACCTGTAACCTCTAAGGGGTGTTGACGTCGCTTCAGCTCATAACTTTGTGTGCATATATGTGTGAGCATTTGTATGCATGCATGGGTGTACACACACGTATTGTTTAAATGTGAACTCAGCTGCTAACATAGAAATTTTTAGCTACATTTTAAATTTTGCCTTCTTAAGAATAAATAATCCTGACCATTTTAATCACCCCGCTCCAAAATAGTTAACACATGGTCACATACCTGAATGTACACTGCGAATTAAATTTGAGAGTGGTAGAAGTGAATGGGGGAAAGCGAAGAACAAGTGGCATATTGTGAAAAAGCCATTGGTTTCCCTGACACTAATTGTAACCAAAAATAGAGTGAAACCTCCAGGGGTATTTGTATGTGTTTGTTGTCAGAGAACAGATAGAGGAACCCAAGATAAAGAACAGACGGTTTCCTGGTTAGAATATCATCTGTGCTTTTGGAAGTCTTATAGTTTTGCTTCCTCTCTGGTCTTTCCACGTGGTCCTCCAAGAAGCCTGTTAATTTCTCTCTGATGGTTTTTACACATTTTATGGAAAGGAGACATTCTGATGTGAGAAAGTTTATCATTAGCTGAATTCATTTTCCTGCAAAATGTTAATCCATAGATCACACCATGTTGAAGGATGGAGCATAAGTGAGAACAAACTAAATCAAGTAATTTTTTCCGCATGTGTCTTTTTTACCTCAGGCAGATGTTCATACTTGGTGATATAACATAATTGACACATGCCTCCCTCAAATGTGGATGTTATACATTTCTCCATGATCAAAAAGGAGAGAATTCTATCTTGAAGTTTCACATGAACCATTCACTTTGCCATCCTTTTAAAAGCAAGAATATCTGAAATTTCAGATAAGGAACAAGCCCAGAGTTTATGCACTGCTTTCCTTCCTTCCTGTCTTCTTCCTTTCCTCCCTCAATTCCTCCTTCCCCTCCTCCCGCCTTCTCTCCTTTCTTCCTTCTTTCCAAAGCACCATAAGTGATCAATGTTATGGGAATTACAGATATAAGTAAGACCCTTTTATAGAACTTATATTCTACGTAAGTTCAATCGAATCTGAATATAAGCATCAGTAGCCATGCCACTAAATAAAACATTTCCAAGTAGCGATGTCTGCCCCACCTTTGCAACATGGTGGGGAGCTGCAGGATCAAACAGCAGATGGCCACTGGCTCTTACTTACCTTCAAGAATTTCCATATAGCTCTCTGAAAGTCTCTGCTCTCAAGGATTGATTATGCTAGTTGGAGAATTGTCAGGCATGTTAATAGTCTCTTTGTTGTGGGTGTGTGCTTAGCACATAACATGACTAAAACCTACACATGTTCCTGTGTGTCCTACAGAGGTGTAGTGAACTGTCGTGGGAAGAGCATTAGCACAAAGACACAGGAGATTTGGGTTCTGAACTTGGCTCTTCCAGTAACACATAGAATCATCTTGTCAGAGTCACATAACTTCTCAGGTTTGGAGGTGTCACATTTAAAACCAGCTAAAATTTGCTTATCATAATTCTTCTTCCCAACCCTAAATACCTAGTGTTCTATGAAAGATGGTGAAAATAGATTTCACTATCAGAATATACAGCAAGATGGTGACCCCTAAACTCCATCCTGTCTCTGAGACTGGGCTCAGAGCCCTTCTCTTTGGTTAAGAATATTTCTTTTGAGAACTAGCATACGTAATTAGTAGAAAATTTCACAAGTGAGAATATAGGTGAATATGACCAACATACCATTTGGCCATGAATTCACTTTAAGTCTGTGTTAGCCCAGATTCTCCAGGGAAACACAACCAGTAGGATATATTTAAAAGAGAGAGATTAATTGTAGAAATTGGCTCCTGTGATTATGGAGGCGGAGAAGTCCCACCATCCGCCATCTGCAAGCTGGAGACACAGGAAAGATGTGGTGTGATTCAGTCTGAGTCCAAAGGCCTGAGAATCAGGGAAGCAGGTGGTAGAAGTCCCAGTCCTACCCCAAAGACCAGAGAACCAGGAGAAGATGAGCGTCCCACCTCAAGTCAATCGTGCAAATTCGCCCTTCCTCCGCTTTCTTATTCTATTCAGACCCTCAGTGGATTGGATGGTGACCTCCACATTGGTAAGGTCCATCTTTACTCAGTCTACCGATTCAAATGCTAATGATCTCTGTGGAACACCATCTCAGACACAGCCAGAAATAATGTTTCACCAGCTAGGTGGTCATCCCTTAGCCTAAGCTGACACATAACATTAACCATCACAATTTGCAAGTCAGCATACTTATTTCTTGGGCCTCCATCCTTAAAACCTGTAGAAAGACTGTGCTCCAGAGGAGCAGCTCCGTTTCTGATTCTTGCAGTGGACCTCAGCGTGCTGCTCCTGTGTCCCAAAAGGCAGCATTTATGCCACGTGTCTTCAGTTTCTTCCTCTAGCCCTCTTTTCATTTCTTCCCTATGGATGCTTCTAACTTCCATTTAAACTAATAACTTGTTGCACAATTATCACTCAGTAGGCTCTCATGAAGCAGATAGTGAGATCCAGTTGCCAATTTCCACAGCCCGATGAGTTTGGGAAGCATTCATTCATTCATTCATTCATTTACCAAACATATACTAAGTGCTTATTATTTCCTAGAAATAATTTTACCTGAGAAATGGGAATTAATCATCCAGTCCTGGCTCTTAAGGAACTTAGTTTATAATGCAAAGGGTAAATAATGAGCAGGTAATTATGCTACAGTGCACAGTAACTGTTAAGAAGAGAAGAAGGTGTGTGTGAGGGTCCCATATCCCTTGTTTGGGTGAAGAACAATGACCACTTACGAGAACCAAGATGCAACTTTAGGCCTAAATGTGGAATGAGGGCCCAGTTCAGCTGTCTCGTTAGTCATTCTATCAGCATCTTAAGGAATACTTTGAGGGTTGGTGCTTTAGTAGAACGTTTATTAAATTACTGTAAAACAAAATTTTTTAAGGCAACCTAACCTTTTATAATTTAACCTAACCTGTGTCATTTTTTTAAGTGTCAGTTGTTAGCTTTTCTGTGACTGTTTCTCTGTCAAGGCAGTAGTTTCCTGATTGGATACTTATACAGACAATTCCAAGTTTAAAAGAAATCCAACCAAATCCATGATTCTCAATGCAAAACACCAGTGACACCTTTCAACAACAACATAACCTGGTAAAAAAAACCTATCTGTTTGAAAATGTCTATGTGACTTAAAGTTTATTTAAGCTAATAAGCAATAATGATTTGCTGACTATGAACATGATTTTCAATTTTGGCATATGTGCATCCTTTGAATGCTTCTATAATATGAATTTTAAGTTCCTGAGTGAATATTCACAGATACATTGGGGAACATATTTTCTAGATATTGTAACAATTCCAATAGGATATTTATATCTGTTAGAAAGCGTGTGCATTTGGGAAAAAATGTTTTGCCATCAGTTAGTTTTCATTAACTATAATCATTTTTTAGGTAGAGTTTTTTAAAGTTACAACGCCATAGAGTTTATCTACCCTATTCTCCTTAATTGGAAATAGTAGAGGTTTACTCTGATGAGAGTACTAATACTACTTATATGTTTTTTTGGGGGGGAGGGGGCGGTTACTTAATAAATATTTCATTTACTCTCTCCCAGTTTTTATAGTGTGGCCACTTGAAAATGCTTTACTATCACTTTCAAGTTAAGTTATTTTCAAGTAATTTTCTGTATTGGTGGTTAAGTGATAAGCATTAATAACTTTTTTTTTTGTAAATGAGGTTAATGAGTGCCTATGTCAAGAATAGCTGACTTATGATATTCTAGTTCATTTATTTTGGATGTAATTATCAAGTTAGCATTCTTTTTTAATAACAAAAGGCTTTGTAAAGGAGTTTGGGGCATATTATTCACAATGGAGCGCAATTATAGATTTCCCCTTTACACATTACAGCATTTACCCAGAGATATAGAGAAGACTCTGTTGCAGAGTTATCATGGTCTTACATCAAAACTTTCTTCCCAATAAGTGCTTATAGATGGTTTAACTCATTTTTTAATGATGACAAAGTTTTTTGCACTTTGTCATCTGCTCTTCTTCTTTTATATTATTTTCATTTCCAGTTAAATTGTTCAACTCCAGTTACATGGAGCCTGTTACCCTGGGAAAACATCAGTTTATTTATATCACATGTAGTTCTGGCAATAACAGTGATAAATAATGTAGCTTCTTGGTGCTTCTAGTGCCCTAATTTAACTAGCTTTGGCTTTACTGAGATCAAGCAGCCTGTTCTGGATAATTAATCCATTTCACTGTTTTGTGTCTTAGTATGACCATGGAGCAAGTCAGTTAATGATAGTTACTCCTGCTTAATTCACAAGAATTCTGAAAGGATGGATCATATGATGTTTTGCCATGGAACTTGTCTTTAATAAGGAAGAAGCCATGAGCAAACCTATTCAAATGAGAATAGAATTCTACAGACCTAACTTGTAAGTACCTGATCTTTGTGGAATTGTACTGAGTTTCCAAATAGCTTTCTGCCCCAGACGACATGGAGTGAAGTTCCACAGCTGAGCCTGTGTTAGACCTCTCGGTTCTTTATTTTGCATATTGTACAAGGAGGAAGGCCGTAACACATTAAACAGGTGCTCCTGGGAAAATAAATCTGGAAGGAACGCAGAGATGTGAGGGTGGGGGGATGAAATGTAACTAATGGTCCAATTAAATATACACTATCCTAAACAGTTATATATCTCTGGTAGCTTCTGCCAACATGTAAAATTTATAAAATTCAATTTATTGAGCACCATTTTGTTTCACGGTGATGCACAAAATAGTCAAACTTGAAGCATTTCTTGACACAATAATAATGTTATATTTATATAGAATGTGCTTTACTTTGAATGCCAGTTCATCATCTAAGAGGTACCTTAAGGCAAGTAGTAATCCATTTACCACTGAGGAAAATAAGGGTTTGTGTGTGTGTGGGGGGGGGGGGGGTAGTAAGTCACCAACCACAGAACTAGGAGGAATGGATCATATGCGGAATTGTTGAATCAAGATTCAAAAATAGGATCATATGCGGAATTATTGAATCAAGATTCAAAAATAAGAACATACGAAGTAATTCTTAAAAGGAGAATTTTAGTGGTTTAGTTTAGTTCTTTGCTACTGACAGTGTGGTCTCTGGACCAGCAGCTGAGAGGATCATCTGAGAGCTTATTAGAAATGATCTCAGAATCTACCTCATGCTTATTGAATTAGCATTTGAATTGTAACCAGCTCTCCAGGTGATTCATATTCAATTGAATGTCTGGGACATATTGGTTTGGTAAAATGTAAGGTTAATTTTAGTTAATGGTGTGTTATTTCTGCCAATAAAAATTAAGTGCGCCCAGACCATGTTGATAAGTACATGGTATCAAGAAGACAGGGATAATCAGACTTCCTGTCCCAGCCACTTTGTTTGGATGCTACACTTTAAGAATATATGTCAAGGATGCTGACCAGGATGGTAAAGCAGCTCAAACCAATTTCATATAAGAAATAACAGAAGAAACTAGAAACGTTTAACCTGGAGAAGAGAAAACAGGGGAGCTATAAAACTTGTGTGCAAGTGATCGAAGGGCAGTCCCTTGGAAGGGGGGTGAGGAGGCAGAAATAAAGCAATTAATAGAAATAATAAATGGGAAGATATATCTCTGCTAAATATAAAGATGAACTTTGAAACAACTATTGTGTTCCAAAATGGGTTTTCCTTTTTCTGGAAGTGGAGAGTTACATTGTTGGAGGTTTTAAAGCAGAGACTAGAAAACCACTGACTATAGTAAGTCCTCTTGCTGAGCACTCTCCAAGCACCTAGGACTTCACCTTTGTGACACTTGTCACATTAGTTCTGTCATTTAAAAATAATCATTAAAATGATTCTCTGTTTGTTCCATCGGGGCAAGGGATTATCTGCTTTAGACTGTTCTATCCCCATGTTCTCGCACAGTGTCTGACAGAAAATGTTTTTTGTATGATTAAAGGAAGAAAGAAATAGATGGGAGGGAGGATTGAAAAATGTACTCATTAGTATGTGTAATTAATATTTGCCAATTGCCTTTGATATGCCAGGCACTCATGTAGGCATTACGGAGACATAAGTGAACAAAACAGATTATTACTCCAGCTCTAAAAGTTCATTTTCCCATGAGATTACACGGCCCCAAGAATCCATAAGTAACTCTTACAGAGAATAAAGACCACGAATCAGATGTCTTTACTAAAGTAGCACATCTTTGAAGAAGTTAACACCTTCAAAATATCTCAAAGATCAGCCAGACCATCATGAATCATTTAGAAGTTGAGATGAAATAGAGGTTTCACTTCCTTATTTTACAATCACCTTGGATATGAAGTTAAAACTCTTAGGTGCTATAAGGCTGGTGAAAAGCTTGGACAAATTACTAAAACTCTGGAGATCGAAAGACTCCAAATGGGAACAATATGAAGCAGGGCAGTATGTACATCTGTATTACCAGAGATTTTTCAGGAATATGCTCTGATTTCATTGTCAGTGCTTTAGTTTGTGATTTGTTTTGTTATAGCATGATATTGTAAGGAATATGTTCATATTTAGTATTAGAACTATTTTTGACCTAAAAATTTTACCTCAAATACATTACTTTATGTGAATTACTATACTCTTTGAGCCTTATTTCATCCAGGTGCCAACATTTTTTTTCTCATCACCACACATCTTTGATTTTATAATGCAAGTCAGTAGGAAAACAGGATTCATTTAACAGAAAATTGCTTTTCACAATCTTTTCTGGAATCTCTTTTGTCTGTTACCCAGGCGATATCTGTATTATTACTTTGTCCTCAAAAGCTTTTACCCATTTGGCAACACAGAATGACTAAATCTCTTTTCTTTCATCTAGCTTTTCATTAGGAGGGAAACTCCCAAAATTCATTTCTATCAGCCTTCTCCTCAGTGCTAAATTTCTTGTGTCTCAAGTCTATTTATAATAAATATCCTCATTGTGAGGAAGGTCATTTCGGTTCTCTCTTTTACTTCAGTTTCTAATGAAAGCAATGTCAAATGACCATTCTGCACCCCCTGCCACCTTTCCCCCCCCCACCTCCCCCCCACACACACATCCCCAGAAAGCTTTCCTGTCAAATATCTTCTAATTGCCCTCAATGAATCAGCTTCGAGCTCACTCTTATCTCTGGCACCTTCCCCAGCTTTCTGCTGATAGCCAATAACATGCACTCTGTGGCATGAAGGGACAAAAATGGTGTGACTCTTAGAAAGCCAATAGAGTTCGGGAGCTGTTCAGATTCTTTGCTTTCATGGTTCTGACGTAATTTATCTTAACCAGTTTGCCTTCAGACATGGTTTGCGCTCCTTGTTGCAAACATTTAACTTCAGATCCTACAGGGACACTTGGACTCCTTCAGTTGTTTCTTCTGCCTTACTCGTAGGTCCGATGTGAGAACATCTTGTATTAATCACCCTTCGGTGGTAACTTTAGGCAAGTAATATAATCACTTTCTCTGACCATCTGTAAAATGAAGAAGTAACTACAAAGCCCCTGATACATTCCTAATAAAAGCACAGACCAGGACCTCCAGCCTGCCTCACAGCTGTGGAAAACACGGCACTTGTGTGTGAGCCCCCTGAGGTATGTTTTCTTTTCTGTCCCTCAGCCCCCGGCCTTCTTGATCACCCCAATATCTTCTCTTTCCTTCCTCATATCGTCTCCCTCCACCCTAACCCCCAGGCCTGACCCCTACCCCTCACACCTGCTCTGGCCCATATAATACAGGATGTTTTAATAGACTATGTACATTGGAGAAAAAGGAAATTGAAGTTGCCAGCCACGAGCTTTTCTTCTCTTTTAAATGGGGAAGACTAGCACCAACAGCGAGGAGGGTGTTTCCTTAGTGACTGCGGAAAGTGGTAGGGGGTTAAGGAAAGAACACTTCAGAAATGAGAACTTTCAGCAGATATACAGTGTTTGATCTTTTAATGGTGTTGCCACTGGGCCTAATATATTTTTGAACATGGGAGATGGTGCGAAATCAGAGCCCTAGAGGTGGGAAATGTGTTAGTTGGTTTTTTGTTTTGTGTGGGTAACACAGGGGATACCGTAGAGACCAATAGCTGTGGAACTGTCGAAAGAAATAGAAATAGGGGCATGTGGATACGGAGTACATGAGACACACAGAAATATATTAAAGAGGACCTACCAGTGATGCTCTGAAGAGAAGGGAGAGACAAGCAGGCACGACACTGGAGGGAGAGTGACAATGGATTAGTGAAATGATTTGCATGCCACCTTCACAGGCAACTCACAGACTGTCAACTCAAGGAACTCTCCTTCTCGGCATGACTATGGACAGAGAACTCAGAAATCCCACCTCTTTCAGATGCTCCTTTATTTTGTATGCCTGACTTAAAACTTTCTCTATGGGTATTCCTAAGAAATAATGAATACAGTCTTTGGTATCTCACGTGACAAATGAGCATATCTGGTTCTCACCCAGTAGCATGTCTTGGGAGCCACCAGTTCAGTTTCTGAAATATTGCCATGATGGTCTCTCCCAACAGCATTTGAGTATTTATTTGAATTTTTAGGGCATTTTTCACTCACTTAAGCTACTTGAACAGTAGGTAAAATTATGTAGACGTGTAGGAGAGAATGCCAAAGAACCAATATAAAGAAAATATTCTAAATTCTGGGAATCTATCTCAAAAGTGAGCGCTCCAAAAGTTGAGTATTCTGGAATTTTATCTGTTTAACTCTTCTTCCCCCATACAGCATTTAATAATTGTTTCACTTTTCATATTCAAAAGGAACAATTTTTAATATATTTTTCAAAACCTCAGCTCTTAAAGGTATTAACTACCAATGAGAGCCAGCATTAGCATAGAGCTGAAAACAGATGGTTTGATTGAATGTTTCTGTATGAAGTTAGACATGCCCTCCCCAATTCCATACTCCCAAGTGTCACCCCTCCCTCCACCTCTTTCGGGACCTGAAGAATTTGAACTAGGCTCCATGTTCAAAGAAACTGAGCACAACAGAAAATGGGATGGGAGTGAACCAGGGAATCAAATGAAAATTTGGACTAACTAGTCCCAGTATACTAAACAGTCATAGGGAAAAGAGTTACAGATACTAACAGAGTGAGATGATCTGACAGCAAACCTGATTTACCACCCAATTGTACTACAGTGAACCTCACTAATTGACAAAATCCACCATGTCCACAGAAAGTCTACTTAGACGCTGTGGAACACGTTAGCATATTGAAGAACAACCATGGATCACCAGATATTTGAGGAAGGTCTCTCACAGTAAAAACACTAAAATAAAAAATAAACAGATACATGAGTTAAAAGGAAAAAGAGACAATGCACAAGGCCAAGAAGTCATCAAATAATTATAATGTTACTAGAAAGAAAAGGTAGTTTATCTTTGAGACAAGAACTGGATGCAATTAAAGAAGAATAATCATAAATTATTAAGAAAACTCAATAGTAGGACTGGAAAATAAAGCTGAGAAGCTCTCCTAGAAAACAGAGCAAAAGGAAAAAACATGGATAATAGTAAAGTGAAGGTTACTAGAAGGTCAGGACAGGATGTCCTATCTCTCGGTCGGATTAGAAATGTCAAAAAGAGAACAGTAAAAATGGAGTGAAAAAGAGAGAGTGCCAACACAACTAAGGCATGACCTTGTACAATTTCAGGACACTTGAAATAAAGAAAAGATTCCTAAAATTTCTAGAGAGAAAAAAACAAAAAAGGGATTCCCTAAGAAAGATCCTAAGAAGAATTCCTAAGAATAAAAATGGGATCAGACTTCCCAACAGCAATACTAGGAACTAGAAACCAGTGATGAAATGCCTTCAAAATTCTGCATCAGCGATTTTCAGCTTAGCATGCTGTGTTTGGCCAGCTATCACGTCGATGTAAGGGTAGGCGAAAGACATTATCAGACATGAGGAATCAAGCAGGTTCTCTCTCGTGCATCCATTTTTAGGATTTACTGGAGGATGTGCTTCACCAGAAAAAGGAGTGTACATCAAGAAAGTGGAAGATGTCAGGTCTGGGAGCAAGGACTCAATCCAGAAAAGAACAAAGGGAAACCTTAGAATTTCAGGAAAGGGAAGCCCACCTGACAGCAGCCACCATCCCAGGGGAGACAGCTGGATGAGGGAGACAGTGAAACAGTGAGACCAAGGCTCCAGGAGTGATAGCTCCAGAGAAAGAAGTGGAACTGCCAAATTTCACGATGCAACGGCGGTGTAGAAGTGACCAGGAAGAATTAGTAACACTGTATAAAAGTATGCAAATTTTTTAAAGAGTGGGGAAATGAACAAGAAAGAAGAAATGATCCTTAGTACACTACATGGCTCGGCACTGGGCAATGTTTACAGGGTTATAATAATATAAGCATTAAATTGAGTATTTTTTAAGCCAAATTGTGGTATAACAGTATAGGAGTATGGGAGTATTTAGGAGGGTGAGGAATATAGATTGCTAAGTCTTTATCATCATAGAAGGACACCAAATAGTGACTAATGTTTATTAATCAAGAAATAACTTTAAAAGCGTATTTTCTAGAAGTGTATCAGCTAAAAGATTTCAACAGGGTTGCCTCAGGGAAGCTGGCCTCAGAGGGCAAGGGAGATAATTGCTTCTAATACATTTTAACTTTTAAAATTGTAAATGATGTGTATGTATTCTTTTGATTAAATATTTTTTTTCAAAATTATAAAAAGTTTCTTATGTTAAAAACCTAACGTAAGTGCAGATTCCTGGCTTCTCCTAGAAAATTAAACCACGTGGCCCCTGGAGCCATGTGCCATCTGACAATATGGAACATATTTGGCTGAAACACATGCTCTCCAACGTGCCGCATTCTCTACCTTGCTCCGTTGTATCCCTGAAGCTCTGGCTAAGTGCCAGGTGTTATTGTGCATTATGATTATGCAGTCATTTTACTTGTTGCAGAGCTAAAAAGAACGGGAAATAATTGTGAGCTCATGCCGCCATTAAAAGTGGGGCAATGAAAGAGATTGCAGAAAGACTCTGGGTTTCCCCATGTTTACTGTGCTAGATTATCTGCCGGCTTCCAAGGCATTTAAGTTTTCTGCCTAAAATCCCCAATGATACAACACAAGCTTTTTTAGCTCTCTATGAGCATGTGCACCATCTTTTTTATGGTCTCCTTTATCTAAGAAGTTTGATAAAATAGATACCGTGCAGCTACCTATTCTCCAGATTTTTGTCTCCAATGTTCTTATTTTTCATTCCTCTGATTATACTCACACTTGATCTCCACGTTTTCTCTCTCCACACAGTGAAGATCAATGAAGAATGGCTATCTGTTGATTACTTCACAGCTCTCACCCACTTTACTTCAGTTCATGCATCCTGGTGTCCTGCTTCCTTTTTAAAAAGCACCATTATCCTGATGGCTAATGCTCAATGGGTGGCCTTCTGCGACTCCTGTGTATTTTTCTACCTTGGTTGAGCACAGTGAATAGATTTCCATCTTATATTTATGCACTTGGGTTTTCTTCCTTAAGTGCATTGCCCTCCACTTATTTCCATTATATTTCATATTTCTTATTCAAAACACTTTTCCAAATTGCTCAAAGTAGGTTTAGTTTTTCTACTGTAGTCAAAGGTCCTGGTTACCTTCCTTTGAGTTGTTGTAATTATCACACTTTATAATGATGCTATTTTGTCATTCAAGTCATTGGTTAAAATATGACATAATATAAACTCTATGGCCAATCTCTACAGAATATTAGGAAGTGTCCAATTTAAGAATACCAGTGATTCATTGAAAAATGGTGTTTAAAAAAAACTTTGAGTGAATTAACCAATTAAAGTAGTTAACTAGCCCAAACTAAGCATAACCTGTAATTTATTGTTAAGTAAGCATGGTTAAGCCAACCTGTATTAAGAACACTCAGGATGTAAAAATCTATACTATACAAATTCCAAATAATCTGAGACAAAAAGCCATAATAGAAAAGGGAAAGTAGATCAGAAAGAATCCTAAGGGTATTATATTTGTACAGACAGTCCTTTATACAAATAGCATGAAAGTAGTAAGATTAATGAGAAATACACTTGTCAAATTCAGGATAATCTGAGAAACACACTGCAAGTTTTCCATTTTATTTGATATCCTGGCAAACATTACTAATATTTGCCTCTACTTCCTCATATACATAATAGTTGTTACCAAGTCTGTCGCCAGGTGATTTAGGAAGAGTTTGGGAGTTCTGTCTAAGCAAAGGAAGCTTTCCAGAGTTAGGTGATGGTAATCAGAGTATACCAGTTGGGTCCTCCAGGAAGCAGTAGCTTAGACAAACAGGAGCACAAGAGGTTAATTTAGGGGGTAACACCTGTGAAAGGTAGAAAAGGAAGGATGCGGGGTTGAGCAGGGAGAACTTTGACCGCAGTACAAATCTGACAAAGTTTTGGCCGACCCAATGTGAACTCCAAAGCAATGATTGCCTTGTGGAGGAGTTGTACACTGGATGGAAACAGCCAGACTGTAGAACCCTACTGTATTCAGTCATTGACTGGTGACTACCTCAAAAGAGTGTGGCCTTTAGTCAGAAGCTGCGGAGGGCCCTAAACACATGATGGTAATAGCTATGGGCTGTCAGCTGCTTCTGAGCTCCATGCAGCTGAATGACAAGTTATTTCTTAAAGGGAGATGCAAGCAGTGCATTTCCATCACTGTGCATAGAACATTCCCTTTAGCTGAACAACTGTTGGAGATGGGTTTTGCCATTCTTGCCCTCTCATCTTCAATGCTTCACCAACCCATGAAAATTCTGCTCTGTACCAAAGAGATATATTCCAGGAGGCAAGAAATTCTCAATACCGGAAGTGGCTCCCAAGTGCTGGGTGGAGGAGTGAGACTTAAATGTGCAAGACTGGGATGGACAAGCAATAGCACAGAGTTGGATAGTAAAGAGAATTACCGAGCATTGATCCTACCTGAACATGAAAAGGGCATCACAGGCAGGTGACCGAGGAGTCAGACGTGGGCTGGGGTCACCTAAAATAGCAGTTTCCCATTCATTACGCAAATTGGTGCCATTTGCCTCTTAGAAAATGGTTAGATCCCAGTACTCGGAAAATCATGGAGGGAGTAGATTGGGAATTTTAATCTTCCTGAATCAACCCTACTTTTGAGAGAGACTTCTTTTAGTTCTCATAACACTGAATCTTGCTTTTGACTGCTGTCATTTAACTAATAGACCAAAGCAGTTAGGTAAGGGAGATTATCACTTTAAAGTAGAATAGATACAGAGTAGTGCAAAGCAAAGGATAATAATAATAAAAATTCCTAGATGATGGTACAAAGTGATTGGTGAATTCTGGGAAATACAAACAAATAGAAAAGGGAAGATCAGGTAAAATAAGAAAAAATACATGCGGAGATAGAGAATAATCTTAGCATTGATATTGTATGTATACTGGCTCATTACCCACTGCATCAAAGATCATAATGTGTTTATTATACCATCTACCAAATGATAGCTATTTCCTGAATGACTGGCCTTCCCTGCGTGTTCTTCTATTCTGTTCTTTGTTAATAATGATGTGGCACTTTGGGGCAGAAAGATAGAAAAAGAGATCTGGAAAAGATCTGCGGGAAATAAGACAGAAATGGGTAATCTCTTTAGCTTTGCTCTTTTACACTGTTACCTTGGCTGTTTGTCTGGGAAATCTGAAACATATCATGGGTACTACAACTAAATCTTTAAGTTGAAATCCAAGAAACATGAGAAGGAACTACCAAAAGCAGGTATTTCATATATAATACTTCTTGGTCCTCACCTAACCTGCCTCTCCAAGTTCTGTTGACAAGTGAGAGGTCTGTCAGTCAGACAGTGAATAACAACCAGCTTGTTTCTCGTTGCATTGTCATTTTTTTTCAAAGCAGATAGATGATGAAGAGAAATCTACTCCCCTGCATGACCCTACCATCACTACCACACAGGGTTTCTAAAACTAAATTAAACAATTTAAAAAAAGAAATATGTGGGTGTTAATTACGCATTTGTATTTAAGAATTTCTTCCATTAGCATTTTACAGAGACAAGAATTGAAGATATAATTAAACTTTGAAATGAAAACCAAGGTTTAATTAGTGAGTAGGTAGCACCTCCGATACGTGACATCTTCCCAATCATAAAATACAATGTTGTGAAAGAACTATTTTAGCCAGAAAGGAGGGAAATGTATTTCTTTTTCTCTTTTTCTAAGAAAGGGAGAAAAAAGGGAAATGTGATACTGTGTTCCACTGTATTTTATTGACTTATGTCATCTGATGGCACGCAGACGTGTTAGAGCTCTTTTACCCAGAGTGTCAACACACAGCCGACACACACTGAGGTGTGCCCGAGCTAACACCAGCAGCCATGGTCCGTCCGTAGTGCTTCAGCTGGCCTCTCTTCAGCTCAGTCACAACATCTGAATGTTTCTCCAGTTAGGTCAGTCGTCTTTGTATGCCGCTGTTTATCAGAAAGCCCTGGGTTTCTGGATTGGCTTATGAAGATTTGGGTTTGGGTTAAAAGCACATCACAGGCAAACATGTGTTGAACATTATTCTGTGTGTGTGTCGACTTTGAAGCGCCTCCCAGGTATATGTAGGCTTTCGTATGATGAGGAGATGAATTCAATTCCAGGTACTCAATCTTACTGCCAATCTTTTTCAATACGAAACCATCTCTCTCGCATCCTTCGCTTTGCACATCTGTGTTTGATAACATGGGAGAATGTCTTTGATTAGACTTTCAGAGCAATCATTCAAAGGCAACTTTCTCCTCTGCTTTGCTGCATCTCATAAAGTTAGATTTTGCACATTAGTGATACACTTGATTGCACTGAAATAATATTGACTTTATGAGAGAGTATAATCTTGTTCAAAATATGACTCCCCCCCCACCACTCGCCAAAGTGCTGCTATTTTTGTGTCAGATTCCCTTCCATCACCACTTTTATAAGCACTTCCCAAAATACTATTTTCTTTTTTTTATTGTATTTTTATAACTTTTAATCATGTTTTTATGGTACCTTAATAGGCCAAGGCAAAGCCACACGTGGCCCTTTCTCTTCTCTAAATCATTTTTTACTTTTCAGTAATCCTAATAGAATTGAAAGAAAAAGAGTCTCTGGATTGTCCCCAAAAGACTCATCTATATTTTCCCACAATATTTTTAATATTTCTAAGAATCAAAATTTCTGACCTTGTGTTAAGGCATGTATACTATCTATTTTTCTTGGTTTCTGTAATGATTTGTCTCTAGTAATTACAGAAGTATATTTTTGTCCTTTCTTTTTTAAATTATTTATCCAGTTAATGATTTTTATTTTTATTTTATTTATTTATTTATTTATTATTATTATTTTTTTTTTAGCTGAGCCATCCTGCTACCTATTGGCAGCTTAGCGGCTGCTCAGCTCAGGCTGGCATCAAACCACTGTTGCTCAGAGCTCAAACTCTTGAGCGAGCTCTTAACCAACTGAGCCACTCGGCCGGCCCTCAGTTAATGATTTTTAATGTTTTTTTTTAAACTAACAATTTTTGGCAATTAGCATTGATTAAATTTTACTAATTGTATATCAAATTAATGCTAAGAACAACTTTTTTATCTATATTCTTGGTTCATCTTCCTGGTTTTCTCTTCAAACTAAGTGAAATTTTTCTATTTGTTATTTTTCAAAAGGTGGATATTATTTTCTGGAATAAAATATAGAATTAAGTTGAAAACAGGTCTATTGGTGTTCGGACAATGGTTATTATGCTGTTATTCTCTCTTATCTCACTTTGTTCTCCCCCACTTACCACCCCCATTCATACTATGAAATTAAATATATCTTTGAAACCAGTTTTTTGATGAGCTCTTTCCTTAGAGAAATTATATCAGTGACTAATCTCTGATTCCTAGTTGGCAGCAGTCTTTTTTGTTTTACTTCTCTGTTAATCTTGATAGATCTAGCCCAGATCATTGCTTTGGCCAAGGTGTTGTGGGCGTTCAGAAAACTGAAAGGATGCCCTCAGGCTAGGTGCTGGGAGGGGGGTGTTTGCCACCTGTGCCTGTGCTGAATGAAAAAAGGAGGGAGAAAGGAGGTGGGAGGGGCGAGGGAGGGAGGAAGCTACAGCAGAAGCTTAATGTCTTTAAGAAATGGGAATCCAGCTAACCAAATAAGAAGGTGCCATGGCCGGAGATTTCCTACCAGAAGCTCCAAGATAGGAGCAATTGCCTTGGAAATTGGAGCCAATCATTCCATTTCCAATGGCGTTTTCCAATTCTTTATATGGTTTTAATTCTAGAGTAGCTCAGTGTAGCTGTAAGAGTAAGTTTGGTCACTAGTCTGTCTCAAGAATATTAAAATAGGTGAAACATAGGGCAGAAACAAGAGAAAACATTGATTTTTCAGAGACCAGAGACTTCCTTTAAAGAGGTGTATGAGCTTCCATTGGATCTGTTTATATATGAAGCACCAAGTGCCTTTCTGTCAAACTTCTGCCTCCCAGGTGTATGCATATTGCTGAGGAAACACAATCAACTGTTTAAAAGAAAACCTTTTTGTGTTTTTTTTAATGGAGTAGTTAGCTCTTTTACAAGACAAAAATAGATGTGGAGAATTTTGACATGAATAGTCTTACAGCTGCTAAATTCTACCCGAACCTGGGATTGTGTGTGTGTGTGTGTGTGTGTGTGTGTGTGTGTGTGTGTGTGTGTAAAGAGAGAGAGATTCAGAAAGAGAGAGAGAAAGAGAGCGAGAGAGATCGTAATTGAGCTTAGTATTCTTTATAGGGTTGGCATATTATAGGTTTCCCTCATAACGATAACAGAATCTTACATCAAGTGAACATGGAGGAGTGAATATTTAAACCATGTGTGAAAGAAAAAAAGAAACATAGTGGAGCTTTTCTTTGCGCTGTACAGTTATGGATTATCTTTGCTGGCTGGATATTTATTTCAGATTTTTGTGGTTTCCCATGTCCTGGATTATAGGGAGTCTTGTAAATGGGTTTCATATGGTAGCTGGTGACCCTGAAGAACTCTATTTTTAAGATAATTAACTTCACAGTTTCCAGTCAGATCTATGCCACTCACAGAATGAAGTCATGTTTATTTCATTCTGTAGGATTTTATTAGGTTGGTTAATATCTTTAAGAAAACAGAATGTTTGCTTTGATTTACCTCTGTATCACCTTCACTTCAATGTTTCACAACAATAACAAAATGGACTCAAGAGTAAACATTGTGGCTCCGATACACAGGCAGCATTTGGTCTCTGTTGTGGACCAAATGGCACTTGAAGCTCTTTGATATGAGACATTAGACACACACAAGCAGCCCCAGACTTCCACAGCCTCGGATTTCACTACACCCCCTCATTCTTCATCCCCTCAAGCATGCTCATAGCTTTCCAGCCGTGAGCCATGCCTTTGTCATGCCCCTGACTTGTTCCTTGTGACTGCTGATTCATCTACTTGCCTTGTTCTCCCGAAAACCAGTCTGCATTTGATCATAGAATTCAGCAGTGCCCTGTTATGGTAGAAAAAAAGTACATCCCCCACAGTGGCCCTAGCCTACAGAAAAAAATAAATAAATTCAATTTTTCAAGTCTCCCAAAAGTATACTGAGGCCAAGAATCATAACAGAATCGGCTAACCTTCAAAGCAGTCGGGTTCCCATATACAATCTAATAAGCATTTGTGTAGATTAGCTTCTTCTGACCCTGCAGCTTCCTTTAAACCGTTACTATGTCCAGCCTGTGCCACGACTTGGGAGTAATGTGTTCTACAGAATAACTGTAAATGGAAGAAATGGCCACGAGGAACATGTGTAGAAGAAATACAGATGTGCTGCTAGACAAGAGCAACCCTTGTTACGGTTTATCCAGAAAGCCTTCCTTGAACACATCCCCAACCCCAGCCCTGCGCTGAAGCAAGGCACCCTTCTTTTCTGCTCTTACAGCATATGAGGAAGCCTCTGTAGAAGAAACTGTCCCCAAATATTGTAATTTTCCATAGACTTGGTTGTCCCCCTGTTGAGCTCCTTGAGCAGATAGACCCGATATTATTCATCTTGGTCCACTGACATGAATTGTAATTTCTGTAATAAGCTGGATATTTGGTAAATTCCTTGAAGAAATGGCTTAGCTTTATATCCCAATGAGCCTAGGTTATTACTTGGTCCATAGAAGGAACCCAAGAAATGTTTTGTCAAAGAAGTAAACTGAATAAGATTCTTTTGGAATTGTTAAGAATCATGGTGATAGGATTGAAACCCTGTGTTTCAAGGATGCGAAGAAGTCTGGGGCCTGGGGAGATGCAGTCACTTGTCCATCATCCTGTGGCTTATCCCTAGCGGCTGCAATTAAAGCCAAAGGCACTGATTTGCAGCTCCATGTTCTTTTCACTCCCAAACTGGTAGCTGCCTATCATTTGCAGGCGTTACAGAAACAAACACATAATGAAAATCACCAAAATAATATCTGATGGGTGCAAGGCACTTTAGAGGTTACAAAGCTCTTCAATAAACACTGTCTCTCTTGCTTCTTGTATTATCTCAATAAGTTCAATAAGGAAGATTGTATCCTGTTTAACAAATGAGGAAGCTGAAATTCAGTAAAGCTAGTGACCTGCCCAGAGTTTAGAACTCAAATCCTTATGTTCTGATGAGGATTCTTTTCTTTCACATGGCTGGCTAGCGTCTGGTGCTGAGACAATGAACTGCTATTTCCAAGAAGAGTTTACCCAAGAGATGACAAAGATTTTACCATCCAAAAAGTATTAGAATTGGGGGCGGCTGGTTGGCTCAGGTGGTTAGAGCACGGTGCTCGTAACACCAAAGTTGCCGGTTTGATTCCCACATGGGCCAGTGAGCTGTGCCCTCCAAAACTACATTGAAAACGATGACTTGTATTGCAGCTGATGGGTCCTGGAAAAACCACACTGTTCCCTAATAAAGTTTACAACAACAAAAAAAGTATTAGAATTGGGCAGGGGGCTTTCCAGAACACTCTAGAAATGAAGCTTATTCTGGATTGGATTGGCTGTGAATTTGGAATGGGAAGAAAGAGAGGCTACAGATTGTGACAGGATGTTAGTTTCCTTGAATAGAGAGTGGGGTAAGTAAGATGAGAACTTTTAAATGGAAAAAATAAAATACAGAGAATACGCATATGGCTAAGAAATGATAGATTTGTGTGATCAAGATCCAAAAGAGAGGAGACATCTTTGATATAAAATAACATAGGTCTTTGTTTAACATTCTTGGGAAGAGACTTGCTTTTCAGCTTGGTGTGTCTCATCCTTCCCGTTGGCCAAGAGCTTGACTTCCGTTATAGCTCGGAGCAGGGCTGGCTGTGTGGACGTGCAAGCTGTGCGACTGTGCAGGGCCTTGCACATGGGAAGGCTCTGCACTTGGATGAATACTCTGCCTTTGTCCTCTTAAAAGTCTGCCTAACTTTGGAACAACACACTCCACATTTTCATTTTAGACTAGCCCTCCAAAATGATGTAGCCAGTTCTGGTTAAGAGACTGAAGTTATGCCAATTTTTTCTAATTATGTAGGATATTTTTCCTCCTTCACAGGTGATTAATTCTTCAAGATAGATAAATCTTTGAACCATAATGCATGCTTTCTATAAAACATCAAAAACAAACAAACAAAAAAATAGAGAAGATTGCCAAGGGAGGAACAGACATGAAAACTAAGCAAAAATGATAAGTCTAAAGTGGAGCTGTTAAAGCTCTGCTTTATGATAAATTTCTTAATGACCAACAAATGATCATATGCCAAGAATTAGAAATTTTGAAGTGATCAATTAAATCCTTTATCCTGAATCTTTGCACACCGTTTCAACTATGTAGGGTAAATGATCGCCCTTTTCAGATGGACAAAATGATAGTGACAGAACAATCCTGAGAGCTTGGTGTGGATGAAGCTCATATTTTTCTTCTAAGTAACTTGCGCACTTACCCATAAATTTCAAAGAGCCTGTATAAAATCAGTAAGAGGCCTGGAGCTTGCACAGCTGACCCTGTTGCCCGATGCCTGAAAGTTCCTTCTCCGCCTGTTCCTTGATAGTAGGTTCTTTGTTAAACTTTATATTACTTCTTAGTTCTATCTTGGGATGGTTTGCCATAAAATCCAAAGAAGAAAACTGAAATACTGTTTATATATCTTTGTCTTTTAATCATCATGTACCAGGGGTGTCAAAAAAAATGTATATACATGACTTGTATTCATCTTTTGTTACTGGCATGTATTGAGTATTACAATTTTAATAGTTTTTTTTTCCTTTCTTAAAATGTGTATACATTTTTGGGGGCACCCTCTGTATATTAAGATGATAATGTAAGTGTTTGTTGGGTAAGTGTTTGTTGGGATTATTTCTAAAGTAGATAGAGATATTATCCTTCATTGGGAAGCTCTGCTGAGTGTACACATAAAAGAATAACACTCCATTAACAATGACTCAAGAAACTTCTGGGGAAAAAGTTTCTCTTCCACTAGACCCAAACTATAAATATTACATTTCTTATTTGAGTAATAATCGTATGGCTGCATTCCACCTCTGCCCCACTGTGACCTTTTCCAGCCTTCTCTAACACTGAATTTGGACCAATGTTTGTTTATCTATTCACTCGTTATAAAGAAAGAAAAGTATTGAGTACCCACTAAATGTTAGGCATGGTATGGGGGACGGAGGAGGAGGAAAGGGTATATTTTACTACTTAATCATAATTAGTCTTGATAGTTCCCTAGGAGTTTTATATGTGTGTGTTTGGGTTTTGTTGGTGATGATGAAGCATTTGAAGACAAATGTGTTATATACACTTTGGATTGGGTGTTGGGAACAGAATCCACTCCGTGAAAACTCCATGGGTTAAATTCAGTTTCAAAGAAAAGCAGAATCACTTTCTTGCATATAAACATTAAGAACTGAAAGGATATGAGTTAGGGAAGAAAAAGGCCCGACACGGGCATGGAAGTGTGTGCTTAATAATAGGTAGAGGAACTTGCTTGAGTGAGTGAAACTGGAGGATTATTTTAGCAGGGCCAAAAATGCCAGAGAAAAAGAAAGAAAAACACCAGTAGAGAGCAGAAAATGTTAATTATGTGAAGTAAAAGATTCTGAAGTTTTACAGGAAAGTTTTACCTGGGGAAATGAAGGAACATTTCGGAGTTTTATAAAAAAATTAATTATCTGTTGTAATTGTACAGATTGTTCTAAAGTCAGACAAGCAAGAAGATGGTATGTCCAGTAGTTGCTAAAGATTAAGTAAAAGACTCTAGAGCTTAACGTTCCTCTTTTGTCAAAGATGTTAGAAAGTCCTAAGGAACATTAAAACATAAAACATAACAAATAAAACAAGAAGCTGTAGATGCAATGAAGCCATTGGGGGAAAAAATCACACTGTAATTGGATCTATGGTTTCCGAAGGATCTTAATGACTATTTAGCAATGTTCCCACACCTGACCAAATTGCAGAATCACCTGGTGAGGTTTTAAAATATAGAGATTCCAGCATCTGTCACCTCTCATATGGTGAATCTTTCAGAGATGGAAAAGAGGTGAGTTTAGCATAAGCTGCTATTAGTGAGCCATTATTAGTCCTTAGCCATTACCCCATTTTCATTCCTTTTCTCTTGGAGTTTCTGTAAACCATCAATTTAATTATTTATCCAGCAACTTAAAATTCACTTTACCGCTGTTTTCCAAATGCCTGTCCTCCCCACCCTCGCCACTCCCACCACCCTTTCAAAAATCAGACTGTTTCCTTAAGCTTACTCTCCTGCACCTCCCACTTTTTTTTTTTCCCATTTTAATTTTTATTTACAGAACGGGGAAAAAGAAACATTGGGACGAACTGAATTGCTTTTGCAGGCTTGCTTCGAGATCACCACAGAAGTTCTACAGTCATATTTGCGAGTTGCTTCAGTGAACTTGGATAAGATTCGTTTGAGCCTAGAGAGACGAACTCATGTAAAGCAGCTCGATGCTCCCTTTTAGTTTTATCACCTCTCTCAGGCTTCAGTTCCTTGATGATCTGTTGTTTTGTGGCTTAGTTTGAAGATCATTCTCAATGATAGGGAAGGTGGGAGCCAACAGAATGCTAACAGTTTGTGTTCTCTCTTACTATCATCTGCTAATACTATAATATCTGCCCCAAGGGGGATATGAATCATTCCTTGCATTCATTCAAAACATACGTTAATAATTCATTTTATTGTCCTCTGCATTTTTCTCAAGCTTGAGCTCATTCTCAGAGTTAAACCCTCCTGACACTGTTCTTATCTGATCCGCTTTGTATTGGTTTTTGATTATGTGCTTTTTTCCCCTTCTCTTTTGTATCATTCCTGTTTCATCAGCCACATGCCATTCTTTACATTCCCACTTCCTCTATGGCATTTTGACTCATCTATATACAATTTTCTGGTACTATTGTCAAAATTTTTTTGTTGAATGCCTTGCTTCCCCCTTAGGCCATCTTTTTTTCTTAGACTCTTGACATAGGACAGTATCATTCTTTCCTCTGAACTGTTCGAACTGTGTGTGCCCCAAACCTTGGGACATGTGGTCTGTGGCACAGCTAGCTTTTAAAGTGAGTTTAAGGACATTTTCTCAGCACCAGCCACTAAACGACATATATGCATTTTCCTGAGGATTTTGGTGCCTGGGGCAGGCATGCAGGACAGGGGTCAGGCGCATGCGCTCTGGGACCTGACTGCCCAGGTCTGAACCCCAGCTCTGTCACATACGATCTTTGTGACACAGGCCTAACAGTTCCCCAAATCTCAATGAGGACGAAATGAGATGTTCCAAGCTCATTGAAAGCACTCAGTTTTTGTGATTATTTATCAAGTTGTTCTATATACAGCCATGTGCTGAATAACAATCTTCCCGTCAACAACAGACTGCATATAAAACAATGGCTCCATAAGATTATGGTGGAGCTGAAACGTTCCTGTCACCTGTCCCATGAGTATTCCTGTCATAGCCTTTTTAACTCAGTAGTGCAACGTATGGTTCATGTTTGTAGTGATACTGGTGTAAACATACCTTTACTGCCACTTATGTAAAAGTATAACACATACAATTGTGTACAGTACATAATAGTTGATCATGATAAACGATTATGTTACTGGCTTCTGTATTTACCATACTATGAGTTTTGTTAGAGTGCACTCTTTCTACTTATAAAAAAAAAGTTTGCTCTAAAACAGTACGCAATGTTACACCAGCAACAGCCTCATAGATCTCGTGTTTATCATGTCTCTCGATTGCATAATTTTCTCTTGTGCTTGATTTAATCTCATGTTGTATAAATTTAGTGTAGCCTCAGTGTACAGTGGTTATAAAGAGTCTCCAGTACTGTACAGTAGTCCTCGGCCTTCACATTCACTCACCCCTCACTCACTCACTCACTCACCCAGAGCAACTTTCAGTCCTGCAAGCTGCATTCATGGTAAGTGCCCTATACAGGTGTGCCATGTTTTGTCTTTTATACTGTATTTTTACTGTACCTTTCCTATGTTTAGATGCACAAATACTTACCATTGTGCTACAATTGCCTACAGTATTCAGTACAGTAACACGCTGTACAGGCTTGTAGCCTAGGAGCAAATAGACCATACCACATAACATATAGGTGTGTAGTAGTCTGTACCACTAGGTTGGTGTAAGTGCCCTCTGTGATGCTCGCATGATGACGAAATCGCCTAACGACGCATGTCTCAGAATGTACCCCTGTTGTTAAGCGACGCATGGCTGTACATGGGTCTATCACAGTTCCATTATCTGCTACTCAGTTTCATTAGCATCTTTTTTTCTTGTACCAGTTGTCGACATAAGAAACGTCCATACCTGTAGAGAATTTTTATAAGAGTTTATTTGAGTCAAACTGATGATATATTCTGGGGAGTACAATCTCAAATGCTCTTGAAAATAAGTTTTGCAGCTTCTTTTATGCATTTGGAATTAAGAAGGGAACCTAAGGAAGATTACATGGACGTGGGAGAAAGCAAGGCAGGGATTGGATTGCAAAATAGTTAACAAGATTATGTGCTTCCTTGACGGTGGTTACTTCAAAGGTGTATTAACATAGATGCACAGAAACAATGGGTAGGGCTTCCTTAAGGCAAAGAGAAACATTCACTAAAGAAGTTATATTCCTGGGGTGTGACTACCCACCATGTCCTGCCCAGTAAGGAATTTATGATCAGATCACCCTGTGAGGTGACTTTCTATAGAACCCCTTTTTTCTGTCCTCAAGTTTATGTGATAACTATGCCTTTCTAATACTTCTTATATACCTTCCTTCCTCATTCCTTTCTTCTTTTTCTTCGCTTCTTTTTTTTTTTTTTACTACCCCCACTGAAGATTACCTCCTCAGTTTTGCAGATTGAGAAAGTTGCTTTTGTCCATGTTATCTTAGTTGAACATAATTTGGACAACTGTTATAAAGAGGGAAAAAGTCTTGGAAGAAGCTCATGCACAAAGCAGATTGCCAATGAATTTATTAATTTATAATGAGATATATAAGTGTTTAACAAACCCAGGTACTTGGTTTTCTTGATTTCCTGTACATTCTTCTCTGCAGGAAAGTATATTTGGAAAGATTTTAGAGTCAGGAGCTCATGGAACCAGAGACAGTAATAGATGGAAGATCCAATGTCATCATACCAAGTAGCCAGAGACATATACACACTGTAAAATATAGCATCCCATAGTGGGCGTATGCTTATCTGCCAAGCAGACCAATAAGGTGTAGAGTTGCCCAGACCACTCCCTCCTCTGGACAGTGCTAAGGACACACTGACAGATTCTTCTTTTCTCACTCCCTCTCTGCCCCCACCCTTGAATAGGTTTCAGCAGAAACATTGTTTCTCACATGTTCTTTCTTCAGGTTTATCAATACCATTAATCCTTGAACATCTATCTACATTCTAGCTGCATTTACAGAGGGTGCCAAAATAGTGTATACATGTTTTAAGAAAGGAAAAAAACTATTAAAATTGTGATATTCCATATATACCGATAACAAAAGATGAAGACAAGTCACGTTTGACTTCTGCAATTACAAGAAATGCTCAAAGTGGTTACCATCAGAGTCCAGGCACTTCTGATTACGGCGAACTACTGCTTAAGCAACATTGACCGAAGTGTCCACTTGTATACATTTTTTTGGCGCTCCCGGTACCTTGATTGGATTTCTAGACCCTGGATTTTATCCTGCCCCTTAAGGTAACATCTTCAGATAGTTACCTAATCTCATCCAATGGAGGTGAGTTCTGCTAGTTTAACTAAGAGGACAACACATCCCCTTCGAAACACATTCTTTCTAGTCCCAGTTGATGGCCTCCCTGCTATTCTTCCGCACACTTATCCTACCTCTGCTCCCTTCCCGTGCCTGGAGCCAATCTTCCGCTATCTTAAATTAGTGCCCATCTGTGGGTACTTTTGTGTCTGAGTGGGAAGGAGGAAAAGCTGTGAGCTTTAGAATAATCTGTTTTTTAGGTTCAAACAGCAAGACCTTTTTGTGAATCCATTTAAACCCATTTGCTATGGGCAGCCATTGTCTAACCTATGGCCCTGGGCATATTAGCAGCATCAAAATTTATTTCCAAAGATTCTTTCTAGAAGAAGCTAGTGACAATGAAAAGTAGTCACTGCTGATTCAGGTATTTTATATCAATTGTTTTCCTGACTTGACACACGAAATTGAGTCACAGCATTAAATATAGGTATTATTATACAATTAATGTCAGAACAAAATAATAGCCTGCTTTATTTTGATTTTCACATTGCCATTGTGCTTATAGCTATTTATTTCTATTGTTCAATCATAACTTATTTTGACTTCGTATTCAATAGGTTCTGCAACAAATGTATAGTTAAATAACATTATATGTCTCGTCTCAATCAGTCATCCTGCAGTAATTCGGGTAAACAGACAATAATGAAGTAGGCAGGGCACGGAATGTGTGTTCCGTGCCTCAGACAGCATCTTGAGAGGCCTGGGTCATAAATGAAAATGCCCCAGCCTCCTTTTGTTATTTTTCTATACCATCTGAATTTTGAAATTTTAAAATCTCTTAGATAGCCTGTTAGATGTAACCAGGGTCTATAATTCTAATTGTGTACTTGTAATTTGTCAAAGTGGTCACCTTCATAAGCTCGCACTAGCTAGTTTATGCAACATAAATTCAAGAATGAATTATTATTGTATTTTGACAAGGGGAAAATGGAGGGCATTGGGGGATAGACGGCCCTCCTCAGGTTACAGCGATGAAATTAGAAGCCAGCTCTCCTGACGTCTGCCCTTCCGCTGTTCCTCTGCGCTGTAATCCTGACGATGGAGCTCTTCTCTCAGGAAAGGCCGTTATTCCCAAGCACTGCAGGGCCACGTTCACGACAGCATTAGAAAGGTCTAGAACCTCCCTGACAGATACATGTGGGCGAAGTAGGCTTCCACCAAGTACTGGCAGTGGGGGAGTCATGAAGTCTCTCTAATCCTTGCCAAAGTGGTGCCACCTCATATTCCCACAGGCTCTGTCCCTTGCAGCAGGGAGCTCCCAGTTTGAACACAGGGAGCCAGCAGCAGCAGCTAACAGTGTCACTCTTGTTATGCTGTGAGATTACTTCAACCCACCTGGGACCTCAGGGATTGGGAATCAGGAAAGATTTAGCAGAATTTGGGGCATCACAATCCTTCTAGAACAGAGAACTATTCCCAGAAGGCCCACCACAGTGGGATGCCTTGACAGGAAGCCCAGGTTGTAGGAGGGTGAGCACTGGAGAGCAGAGGGACCTTACCAACTGATTTCATGGGTTTTCCAAGACTGGTCCCTTTATGTACCAAGGATCTACCCAAGTATAAAGAGTAAGATAAGGGTCAAACTAAATGAGGTAAGACATGAAGGATTTAATGTAATGCCTAGCATGCTAGCACTTTGCAAACAAGAAAACAAAGAAAAAGGACATAATTGCGTTGAAATTAGAATTTACCCTGGGAAAAAACACCCATGGAAAGGCCAAGAAGCAAAATGTGCCTCTTTTCCGGAGCATCTTCAGCCCCTATCTCCCAACCCCTGTTGTGAACACCCTTTCTGAGAGTCGAATGCATCTGTCCGTTCTAAAATGGAGTAGAAATATGAAATTCTTAGAGATCTTCAAGTAAGTCAACCATGCCAAAATAACAGAGCAAGGAAGGGCATTTTGCATCTGTCTGTTGACTTTATTCCAGGCGTTAAGACACAGGCACTCCAAGCTAAGTAAACTGAACTTCAGACCAGGCTGCAAGGTGCTGAAGCCTCACAGGTTAGTGACTTCCTACCTGAACTTCCTAGAGATCCATTCATTTTCAGGATCTCCTCCTCTTACATGTCTTTTTTGTTAGTCATGACGTAAATAAGAGACCTGGCATTCCCCAGTGTACTGTTTTCTTTATCCCCTATCATTCAAGCCTAGAAATTACATCTGAGTCCTCCTTGTTACAGGTGACAAACAGCATTTGTTTTGCATTTTGATGCAGTCAGGTTCTCAGGTTCGAGCCTGTCAACTTGACTGGGCTGGTAATCTCCCAGACTCCAAATCCTCTCCACCTTTTATTTGTGTGGAGGAAGTGCAAGGCATTAGCCCTCTCAAAGCTGCGAAAACTCATTGTGTTTCCAACCCTTGAATATTGTACGACAAGGCAGACTGTGATTTTTATTGCCACCTGGAGTATGCTTAAATGAAGTGTATAGATGCCTCAGGAGGGGCCACAGATTCCCTCAACACTTAACATAGGCTCTGGTGATGAGGACACTTAGCGGCTAGGTAAGAATGTCAAGTGGCAATGGCTGCACTGACCACGGCCTGCAATTAGTTTAATCTTAAGACATACTCTCGGGTAATCATTTCTCAAGAAGCATGGAAGGTCTCTCGCTCTATTGGTTGTTTTTAAGTCTTTTTTTTTTTTGCTCTGAGACCTCTCTCTGCAAGTCTGCCTTGACCTAGCCTGTTGTGAAGTGCTTTTTTGCCACATAGTATCCAACCAATTCGCAGATGCAGTCCCCACTTTGTCTCCCTTCTCTCTGCCCTCCAAGTATCACGTCAGGGCTATATCAGCACAAAGAACTTTTTTTTTTCTTTTTTCATCTACTGCAAAGGAACCACTAGTATCATTTAGAAAATAAAAGTAACTTAAGGATAGTTTGCTGTCACGAAATGTATCTTCTTTGGGGACTTAATCTTTTGTGCTCAGGTGTGTAAGAGACAGCTGACATTTATCTTTCCAAAAGCACAGGCATTGCAAGCACAACGTGTTGTTACCCGTGTCATTTATTATTTTCCTCTTATTATTCACACTGATCTATTTAAGACAGTGTTTGGATACATAAATTATTAAACTCTGTTGAAGAAAAATGGCACTTGGCTATATTACCACACATGTGAATCACAGGGTACTAATTCAGTAGTGTTTCAAATAGCATTTTCCTAGTCCCTTTGGGAAAGGGTGGAGGGAAAATGCACACAGAGTGGTTAACTCTTGTGCTGAATGGAAGGAAGACAGTGATGAAATCAGCCAAAGCAAACAAAGCAAGAGATTATCTATCCATCTATCTTTATCTATTTATCTGTCTATCATCTATAACATTTCCCCACCTATCTACCTACCTACCTATCCATCCTTCCATCCATCCATCCACTCATCCATTCATCTATCTATATTTATTTGGCAGGAATTCTGTGAAATGCCTTTAAACTGTTGTTGTTCGTTCCTCATGGTATTCAAGTTAGGAAACATTCAAGTTAGCTATCTATAACATAAGCACTCAAGTGCTGATGGAAAGAAGAGATAGCCCACAGGTTGTTTTGTTTGGTGGAGTTAGAATTTTAAATTTTTCCTGAATATCCCCAAAGGCTAATAATCAAATGTTGATTCAACCCTTAAATTTGCTGTGCAGTGCTTAAATGCACAGAGGTGAGGAATTCCCTACTTATATATGATGACAACCTAATGTTTTGTTCTATCAGTGCTCATTACAGCAGCTTATATTTATGAGGTGTCTTTTTCTGAAGAGTTTAAAAGATGCTGTAATTTGCCACATTTTATGTGTGGGGTCCCAGAGGAATAGAAATGTCACCTCGTGACTGAGGGACAGAGCTAATGGCAGAACACAGCTCTCTTAACTTCCAAGTTATTGCTTTATCTTATCATGCTGCCTGTCAGCATACAGATGACACTCAAATCCGTCTCCTCTCAATGTGAAATTCCCAGATTTTTTTTTTTTTAACTGTGAATGAACCTCAGTGGACAGAGGCAGCCAGGATATCTAGCGCTTAGCCACCAACCACCTGGATTTCACATCCTTCGAAGTTTTTTTTGTTCATATGGGGGCATTTGAGCTGCAATACGCTTTCCCACTGATAACTAACTGGCTGATGCTGTACCAGCAAAAGTGTCAGCAGCCGTAACTGGGTGTAGCTTTCAGTTGCCGCCACACATCCCCTAAGGGTGCAGAAGCTGAACCATCATACTTAGGTCTGGGCAGCTGCAAGGATGAAAACCTGTGGTTCCACAGAGCCCACCCTCTTCTTCATTGTCAACGTCCCCAATATCTTTTATCTACCAAGAATTCTGAACCCTCTCAAGTTCCTCCTCAGTGAAAGCAGTGGCTTCTAGAAAGATGACCTCTGCCTCTAAAAAGTTTCCTGATCCCTACATTTCGTGCCTTAAGTCTTCAGGAGCCATGGCAGCTGTGCCAAACTTGTAAAATCTGGAGACATGTAAGAGCGCCATAAGGATGATCAAATGATTCGTAAACAAATCATTTAGGACGGCAGTCCCCAAAGTTGAAGATATCAGGGTTACATAGTTTAGAGAAGAAAAAATGAAGAAGAGATATAATAATCCTCTAATGATGGTCTTGATATAATGAGTAACTCAGTAAAGGTGGCAATTAGATGGTCTCCATCTTCCTCTAAAAGAGGGGCGTGGAAGGAATTAGGTTTAAAGAAAACATGGGGGATTTAAGTTAGATAAGAGAAGGAATTTCCTGACAATAAGATTCTTAAACCCTGGAATGGTTTATCAAGAGAGGTTATGAAATCTTCTTATCTGGAGACCTTTAAAAACAATGTAAAGTCCCATGTGTCTGGAATGGTTTAGAACAGACCTCCCTAAAAGCCTCTCAATGGATTAGATTATCTTTTAAAGTTCTTTCTAGCCTTATGATAAACAAGGGGAGTTGGGAGTATTGGTAATTGGCCAATCAGTAAACATTGCAGTGGCTAAAACCATCTTGACCCTCCAGATAACCAACTTCACAATTACCAGTTTAAGTGAGCTTGTCCTGGGACTATCCTAAAAGTTTCTTAATAAATTCAGCATTTCTCCCAGTTTGTGGTTTTGCCATTTTTTTATGAGATGTCTTTTTTTTTTAACGTGCAGAGTGTTGGAGTTTATATAGTTAAATCAGTTGATCCTTTCTTTTTAAATTCCTTTTATTGCTTTAATGCTAAAACTTTCATGATTAAATTATTTCAGTTTTATAAAATGATTTATAAATAAATAGAAGGTCACTGTGGTATTTATTTACATTTGCAAAAAGTTGGAAACAAGTTAAATATCCAACATGAGAGGATTTAATTGTGGTATTTCCACATGATAAGTTATAATGGGGTCATTAAAATTTAAAAATTTCAAGAACATTTAATTACCTGGAGAAATGCTTTATATGGAAACATAGCATACAAAACTCTTACATGGCATGGTTCAAAAAGTCTTTATACAAGAAAATAAAGATCTAGGTACAGAATACATCAATATTGTGAGGATATTGGGGATAGAATAATCAATATTGTACTTTCACTTGAAACTTTTTTTTTAGTCGAGTTTTCTGTAGCATATATGAATATCTCTTATTATCAGGTTTTAAAAGTTGTAAAATAAAATTAATTCAAATCTAAGCTTATAGATACAGAGAACAGATTGGTAGTTGCCAGAAGCAGGGGTGAGGGTAGGTAAAATGGGTGAAGAAGGTCAAAAGGTACAAAATTCCAGTTATAAAGCAAATAAGTCATGGGGATATAATGTACAACATGGTAACCATAGTTAATAATAGTGTAGTACATGTTTGAGAATTGCTAAGAGAGTAGAACTTAACAGTTCTCATCACAAGTAAAAGAAATGTGTAACTATGTATCGTGACAGATATTAAATAGACTCATTGTGGTGATCATTTCATAATATCTTCAAATATCAAACCATTATGTTGTACATCTGAAGCTAATGTAATCTTGTGTGTCAATCATACCTCAATACAAAATAAATTCTAAAAAATAATCACATACTTCAGATACAAAACTAACATCATTGTGATCTTTATCTCTCTAATATTTCTTGAGTATTTATAGAACATTAGATTATTAGGCTTGTCAATGTCCTCAGACAGGCACCATATCTACTTTGTAATGCAAGTTGTGTACCTATTCTCAATTCAGGGAGCTTGGGGTAGGGGAAGGAAAAAAACCACAACAAAAAACCATAATGTTGAAGAGCTCTCATAACTTTCCTTTATCACTTGTCTTCCTCTGGACTCAGAGAATGATTCAGAGGTTAGTGTGCTTCATAGCCCATACTTTAGTTCTCTCTCCTGGCAAAACACTCTAAAATGTAAGTTCCTGTGTTGTTAAATTTGATGGGATTCTGTTGCATATTTCAAGTGTAGATACAGCTTTACCTACTCAAACGCTTGCCCTCTCTTCTGTGGCTGCAAGAGAAATTAGGTGGTTTAAAGGTACTTTTAGAGAGTATGCAGCTACCTATCGACTGACAGGATTGTGTGAGATACATTAGTATTAATGTGCACAACCGATGATGAAATTTATCATGGACCAATTGTCAGTTTGGGTTTTACTCAACATCCAGTTCTTACCATTATAGGTGCCTGGCATCCAGCCTCTATTCACCACCATTATTCTCCTATTTCAGACATTTCTTATCTCTCCGCAGGTCTTGTGGCATAGGCTCCTAACTTGTCTACCAACAGCCAACATCTTTCCTCTGTGCTCCATCTTCCAGCTGACAGCAAGAATGAGCTTGCTCGCATTCCAGTAGTCATGTCACCATCCTTCAGTAGCTTGCCTTCACATAAAGGATGAAATGTAAACTCTTTAGACAGGCTATGAGCCTTTTCATGTTCCGATCCTGTCTGCACGTCTCACTGCATCTTCAATTTATTATTTTCTAGTTGTAAATTCTGTTTCTTCAATCTGGAACTACCTCTTCAAAATGGGGTTGAAGAAAAAAATGATTCTCATTTTTTAAGACCCACATCAGGTCCTTCATTCTAGCCTATGAAGTCTTCCTTGACTTACTCAGTGAGACCTCAACGCTCCCACCTCCCCCATTAAAGACAATCGCAATGTAATTATTTGTTTACATAACTTCCTCCTTATGGATGGTGGAGCTGTTGAAGGGCTTAACTTTTATATCCTTAGCACCTTGGACAGAGCCTGGAACACAGCTGAGGAGTCCATTTGTTTTTGTCGTTCAAGTGATGTGTTAACAAACTGCCCTAGAGTTAAATAGAAATTAGACGCTTTTAAAATAAACAGGCAATATGTGAGCTCTAGTCATTAGCTGGCAGCAAGTCACGCCATAGACTTAACTTCTCTTGGCTCATGGGAACTCCTAGAGACTTGATCCCCTGAGCCCTGTTGTTGGACTGCTCCCAAGAACATCTTTTTCTCAGCACCCCAAGGATGTGCCTTTAGAGTGACGTGGGGACCCTTGCAAACAACAGAGAGGTCCTCAGGGAGACAGAGGCGGAAGACAGTCATTTTTCACTTTGCTCACGAGTTGTCTTAATGATGTTGTGAAATTAGAGTTATATGTTGTTTTCTGGAAGAGCAGCTCCCTGACTTTTCATGGGCTAAACAACTTTTTTAAAATGGGAGGTCGCCATAAGACAACCAAGTTATTTTATTAATTAAAAACATGAATAAATAAAACTCCACAACTGCTGTTACCATTGTTTCATGAAAGAAAAGCACATTTAAATATTAACAAATTAGGAAGGATGAAATTACACAATGTGGGAGAATTCTTTAAACAGTGTAATGAGACTTTCATGAAGTGAAGGTGTACTTTCTTTTCTCATTATGTTGCTATTTGGTGGAAATATATTCTGGACCAGCATGAGATAACAGGCAATGTGTACTATTCTTGAGGAAGGAAGGGATGGCTTGCAAACAGCAGGGCAGCCAAAGGGCACCAGGAGTAGCCAGGAGTTTCTTCCCGCTGCTCATAACTGACCTTACGGAACCCCAGTTGCCAGGAGGGAGGCACAATTCATCCTGTCTTTCTTCTGACACTTCCACTGCTAAGAATTCCTCTAGGCTTGAACAGGGGGGACCTATGTCTTTGTTTGTTTGTTTGTTTTTTGTTGGTTTTGTTTGTTTGTTTTTTGTTTTGAGAGGTAGAGGAGCAAAGATTTTTATTGAAGGGAAAGTGCAGCTCTCTTACAAGAGGGGGTACCCAAAACTGGGGTGCCTCAAAGGGGACCTATATCTTGAAAACTAAATTCAAGCCATTACTTAAGAGTTTCTGAAAATACCAACAGACGACAGTAGCACTTTTAACTTTAAGGAAAACAGCACTTTAAGTGCATTCTGACATCTTCATTACTTATTGAAATCTGATGATAGTGAAGTGGGTGGTAAGGTAATATTTGCATTGGCATGGCAACTGTCAACTTAAAAATAATTATATCCATATATGGTTTGCTGTGTGTTGCTTTTAGCTTGTGGGTGGTCTGCAGCCTATATTTCTTACACATGTCATTTCAACCACAAGTACCACTAGAGGAGTAGCTGTGGGCACCTTAGTATTGCTGAAGTCCCCCCAACCAACTTTTGTGGTGTTGCTTAGCTTTTCTGTTGGCATCTTATCCTATCATGATCTAATGCTTGACCTGCTTAGTCATAGATCGGTGTTCTGGTGACTTTTATTCTCATAATCGAAAATCATCTCGGTAATGTGGGAATCTGTTCCATCACTCTATTAGCTAAGTATTGTTTTGTGAGAAAAATAAATGTTCAGTTTTAATAACCTCTAACATAGAGTGAAGTTACAAATAGTTCTACCTCCAACTTAACATTGTAAATTTTAACACCTCAATATGAATAAAGCATAAGTAGCCACACACAATGAAGCTTATTCTGTAGAGGGCTAACTTCTTTTGTGATTGAACTTACTAAATATGGTAGACAGACAGATTCTTCCAAGTTTTGAGCTATGGCTGGAGAATCCACACGCAGCTTGCGATTGTGATATAGTCCTTAGTGTTTATGTTTATTGATTGGTCACTGTGCCGGCATGAAGTTAAATAATCAGCGTCAGAGATGAGAGAGCTTTCTGACTTGTATATATAGTTGTGTAGTCCAGGATTCTCCTCTGGAGAAAATAATCTATATTCAAAGCATCAGCATTTGGAGTTTTTCCCTTTGAAGATCTTAGACATCATCTTTTCAGAAGCTTAAACTTCACTGTCACCCAGTCATTTAATTTTTGAAGGAACAGCTTTATTAAGATATAATCACAGGCTATATAATTCACCTATATAAAGTGTACAATCCAGTGGTTTTAAGTGTATTTACAGAATTGTGCAACCATCACCGCAGTCAATTTTAGAGTATCTTATCACCCCCAAAAGAAACCCTGTACCTGTTAGCAGTCACTCCCCATTCCGCTAACCTCAGACCCCTCCCTAGCACTAGACAACCACTAATCTGTTTCCTGTCTGTATATATTTACCTATTCTGGATACTTCATATAAATGTAGTCATTCACTATGTGCTCTTTTGTAACTCTAGTGTAATGTTTTCAAGGTTTATCCATGTTATAATATGTATCCGTACATCATTTCTTTTTACTGCTGAATAATATTTCACTGTTTGGATAAATACCACATTTTATTCATTCATTCATTGATAGGCATTTGGGTTGTTTCCACTTTGGGGCTATTATAAATAATGCTGCTATGAATATCCTTGTACAAATTTGTGTGTAAATATATTTTCATTTGAGAGGGTTACGGTATATACCTGGGAGTAGAATTGCTAGGTCATATGGTAGCTCTGTGTTTATCTTTTTCAAGAACAAGACAATTTCTCAAAGTGACTGCCCCTTTTCACATTCCTATCAGCAGTACATGAAGGTCCCAGTTTCTCCACATCCTCGCCAACACTTGTGATTTTCTGTCTTTTTTATTATAGCCATTCTAGTAGGTTTGAAGTGGTATCTCCTTATGGTTTTGATTTGCATTTTCTTGATGACTGATGATCTTGACTACTGCTTCCTTGCACTTATTGGAAAGTTTTATATCTATTTAGAAGACATTTCTGTTCACATCCAAGTCATTTAATTTTAAGACCTATTTCCAAATATAAATGAATCTAAAAGGTAAGGAATTGGAAAATGAGGAATGTGGGGATAAACGAGGAAAGAATTGGCTGCCTCTAGTTCCTCCCTTTCTTATTGCATTTTCTATTAAATGACTCTTAAAACTGTTTCTTACCCACAATGAATAAAATTTAAAAACCTTTTTTAAAATGTGACTTTCTCTGTTTTCAAATTTAATATTAAAAATGTAGAGGCATAGCTTTTCTTTATTTTATTTTATTTTATTTTATTTTATTTTTCTGAGTGAAATCTTTCGTTAGAAAGACCCAGAAGTGATAAGCAGGGAAAGATGGTCAGTTCTAGATTCTGGGGTGTAGTCCAAGATGCTGGATGATTAACTCACTCTCTAGGGGGCATCCAAAAGATGCAAACAAGACTTCAGTCTCACTCCATTTCAGAAGCAAGGAAAGACCTGATCAGAACACTAGTTCTTTTCATGGCTGTGATCCTAGCTATACCCAGTAGACACCTGTAATCGTGGAGCTGAAGGATGACTCCTAAAGCTGAGAATTGTTTTATAGAGAAGATAACATCTATGAGAACTCTCTCCACAACAATGGATTAGGATGTACTGTTTTGCTGTGTAGAAACTAATGCCTCCTCCCAGCCTCACACTAGATGCGAGAGAGATACTATTAGAATTCAAACAGGTTCAGCACAACCTTCAAACCATTCCAAGTGGAAGGGGGAAAAACTCATGATGAATTAAATAATCCAAGCTCCTGGCGAAGTTTTACTACTAAAAAGTAAAGGTATATCAAAAAAGAATAAAGTAGGAGGTCTTAATTCCACATCAATGTTTCTCACCCTTGTTTGTACTTGATATTTTATTCTAGAAGGAGAGTTAATATTTAATCCTTGAGTACATTGATGACTATTCTGAGCTGATAATTGTGATCTTGTTTAAACCCAGTGATTATTCAGTAAAGGTTGCCCTCTGTCAGTGTGATAACTGGGATCCCTTCCTCTTTGCTCTGTCCATATAGAATCATGTAATGAGATGATCATTTCTGCATGTTAAAAAGATGTAATGTTTAATCGTTTCGAATTCTTCCAGTGGTAAGTTCTATTTTTGGCTCTATTTTTGAGGCCTATTTTCAGGACCTTGGTTTCTTAATCTGTCTTCTATAGACTTTTTTCTTAATGTTTACTGAGCATGTACAAATGAGAGGACAGAATAACCATTAATGGTGATCTTCATGAAAGCCTTTTATTATTTTAATAATGTTTTATTTAACCAAATATATCCAAAATATTATCATTTTGAGATGTGTTATGGGCTGAATTGTGTTCGCTCAAAATTTGCCAAAGCCCTTACAAACTAATACCATGTGTAATTAATACAAATATTATTAGTCAGATAGTTTACATTCTTTTTTGGGGGGACCACATCTTTGAAATCCAGTATGTATTTTACACTTACAGTGCATCTCAATTTGGGCTAGCCCAATTTCAAGTGCTCAGTAACCATAGGCAGCTAGTGGCTACTGCACTGAACAATATAGGTACAAAAAATATATCCTATGAGTCTTGATGATGGAGGAAAAGTAACATGAGAAGGCCAGGAGGCTAAACAGAGGTTTAATGACCAAAGACAAAGAGGACAGTATCTGGGAGTTTTTGTTTTTGTTTTTGTTTTTGTTTTTTCCATTTAAAGTTAATATATACACATTACAGAAAACCTGGGAAAAATAAAAAAGAGAAAATGTGCCCTCTTCCCCATATTCTTCCCCATTATTCTAACACAATCACTTTAATTTTAATATTTTCCTTCAGCCTTTTTTTATATATTTTGCCTCATTTTGCATATAATCTTGTTTCCTGCTTTCGTTTAATGTGATATCATAGCCAGTTTTCCATAGTGCTGCCATCTTCACATCCATCATTTTTAATGGCTATGTAATACTCCATCAAGTGGAGGCAACAGAATTTAATTAGTGTCCCTTAGTATGACAAAGGAAGATAATAATTAAAAGTGTAACAATAAAAAGAACTAAACCAAGAACATTAAGAGAAAGGTTTTAGAAGAGAACTCCTAGTTTGTTTAAGGTTGGGCAGATCACCAGGCATGAGCACAAAGCACAATGAGACTGAGTATAGATGATAAATAGATTATTTTAAGGGCCGGCTGAGTGGCTCAGTTGTTTAAGAGCTAGCTCAAGGGTGCGAGCTCTGAGCAACAGGGTCATCGGTTCGATACCCAGCCTGAGCTGAGCTGCTGCTGAGCTGCCAACAGGTGGCAGAATGGCTCAGCTAAAAAAAAAAAAGGTTCTTTTATAATCTAATAAAATTTAAATTAATATGGTCATTTAATTATATGCAAAATTTTAATGGCCCTTAATGGAATTAGGTATAAATAGTAAATGTTGACATAGGTAATCCCATAATATAATCAGGGATAACTTTACATGGCCAAATAGAATTTTCAATTTTCCTCCTCTCTTGCTTTTCTCATACTTATAATTAGTTTCAATGTCAAGCATCATCTTGATACTTGTCTTATCCAACTGTACTGAATTATATTTTCCCCCATATGAAACATCTTATATTTCCTTACTAGAAATTACTATGTAACTCTCACAGTGGGCAAAGGACTGTGAAATACAATATAAAGGACACAGATAATTTAGCTATAGTTCCTGACTTCAAGCGACCTTGGAGACAAGTACCTCATTCATTTATTCATTTATTAAGAGAGTAATACAAAATAAGTCTGACGAGGCGAGTTGGGGAAAGTTTGGAAAGAGCCTTGTATACCAGGTGAAGAGTTTGAACTTGATTTCAGAGTCAATAGGGAGCCAACAGAGATCTCTGAGCGAGGCTGAAACACTCATACACATTGATAAATGTTCTTAGAACGAGCATGCTGAGGGCTGTGTGGAGAATGGACTGGAACAGGAGAGGCTCGGGGCATCCAGGTAGCAGGAGACTGATGGAGAAGCCTGGGGGAAGGAAGACAGAAGGCACTAGCACAGGAAAGGAACTGAGAAAGAAGGAGAGAACGCCTACATCTGTAATTTAGGAGACTGGCTACATGCGGTGGTAAGCCACAGAGAGCTAGGGAGAGGATGAGGAAGAGACTCAGAGAAAAAGATAATGAAATTCTCCTTCTCTTTGAATTGGAGGAGTGTTTGGACACACTGGTGGAGAGGCCTTGTTTTTTTTTGTTTGTTTTTGTTTGTTTGTTTGTTTTTTAAAGATTTTTTTTTATTGGGGAATTGGGGGGAAGGGAACAGTGCTGGGGAATTGGGGGAAGGGGAACAGATAAGTTGCTGTCGTTTTGTTCTTCAGTATAGTTGTGGAGGACGTTGCTTCACTGGCCCAAGTTGGCACCATCACTGCGCTCTTCCGGGCGAGGCAGATCAGTCGCCGGCTTCTGGACGGCTGCTCACGCTGGCTGCTGGCTGCTCACGCTGGCTGCTGGCTACATACGGTAGCCATGGCAACCCACTGCCACAGGGGCTGCAGCCTACACCGTTGCCGGCGACTCATGGCAACTCAGCTCCAGGTTGAGCTGTTGTTCAGCATCTTAGCTGTAGAGGGCAGTGTCGCTGGCCCTCATATGTGGGATCCGAACCGGGGCCCTCTGGCGTCCCAAGCCAGCTCCCAACCATCGCACCACCCGGCTGGCCCGAGAGGCCTTGTTTTTAGAGAGTAGATTGAAAGAGACAGAGAAAAAGAAGCCCTTCTAAACATTAAGAAGGAAAAGGCAGAAATGAAGGCATGTCAAGAAAGCTTGCCCTGTCAGCAGTGAGAGTTTCACAAAGTTGAGTGCTTGACAGTGCTTGACTGCAGCTGATTTATAAAGAATAAGGCCTGAAAATGTACCACAGAAGTCATCAGTGACCTTAGCAAGAGGAGTTTAATAAAGTTCATTGAGATAAAACCCAGCCATTCAAAACAAATGCTTACTGAGTGTTTTCTATGTGCTGGGCACTGTCCCAAGCTCTTTACCATATATGATCTCATTTAACTCTTTCCACAATCCTATGATGTATTTTCTATCATTATCTGTACTTGATGGATGAGAAAACAGGTTTGGACAGCTGAGTACCATGGAAGGCCACCAGGTAATTGGAGAGGGCTGGAGTTCCAAGCAGGCAGAGTCCACAGCCTATGAATGTCCTCAGCACATTGAGTAATGAGTCAGAGAACATGTGGGAGTTGAGGAAGCAGAGAAGGCAAAATTGGGTGGAATTGGGCGATAAAGGCTGGGAGAGCAATCAGTCAATGACAACCCCTCAGAAACATGGAAAACAGTTGGATGGTGTTGATTTCTGAGAACTGGGGGAGCCCATGCAAACCAAGAGTATAGAGAACTATGACATAAGGTACTAGGAGAAGGTGGGAGGGATGGAGGTTAGCTTTGGTGGTCTGCTGGTTGTTGAAGATAAATCTAAGAGTGATGGTGGGTACTTTAAGGGAAATCATGGCTGATGCATTCAAGAACTGTATGCAGTCAACAGGGAAGTGGTGTGCATGCAGTTTGATGGCAACATAAAACCTGGAATCACTGCCATGGGGAATGTAAACGAGAGCTGAGGAGTAAGTAAAATCACTATTGAGCAGTTCCAAGACAGGAGGAAATGAATTGGAAGCTGGACGTAGGTGTCTGTAGCATACGGGTGTGCTGGAGGGGCTGGGGAACAGGCATGAGTTCATTGGGATTCCTGGGGGAAAGTAGATGCCTGCAGGAGAGTAGAGCGGAGGTCTGTTTTCTCATCTGTTTTATTTTTTAATAAGTCTGGAAGAACAAGCTCTTTAAGTAGTCAAGTAGAGGCAGGCAAATGCTGAAACAACCTCCAAGCCCAGAGATGAAAATAATAGCTAATATTAATTGAGCACTCAGGATATATTAATTGAGCACTTAGGGGATATATATATATATATATATATATATATATGAACTTTCTACACACTTTACAACAGGCCTATGAAATAAGAACTATGTAAGAGTTAACAGGGAAAATACACAGCTTCCATTTGTGAGGGCGACAAGCAAAGCCAAGTTTCAGTGAAAAAGTTGTAGGAAAGGTTTTAGTGAAGAGATAGGAAATTGTGATTTTAGAATTGGAAGAAAAAGTAGAATGGGTTGTTCATTGGTCAGTGTTTCCCAGACTTGCTGGAACTAGGTGTCACCTGGGGTTCCTGGTAAAATACAGATTCTGATTCTGGAAATTCGGATCCAAATTTAGATGGGCCCTGGAATCATTTTTTAATAAGCTCTTCATGATTGTAGAAGTTTGGGAAACAGTGCCATGGGGAGTGATCACCAGGATTAAGAGACCATAATAGGCAGTTTGTACAGAGATCGGAGCCTATTGGTGGCTTAGGTACTGAGTACTTGGAAAGCACTATCTTCTTTTTTTTTTTTTTTAAGATATATTTGGGGAATTGGGGGAGGAGAACAGCATTGGGGAATTGGGGAATTGGGGAAGGGGAACAGACAAGTTGCTGTCCTTTGGTTCTTCAGTCTAGTTGTGGAGGACGTTGCTTCACTGGCCCATGTTGGTGTTATCATTGTGCTCTTCCTGGGCGAGGCAGATCAGTCGCCAACCACTGGACGGCTACTCATGGCAACTTTTGGCAGCTCATGCCAGCTGCCAGCCACTCACAGTAGCTTATGGCAGCCCACTGCAGCCCCACTGCAGCCTACACCATCGCCGGTGACTCACAGCAGCCCAGCTCCAGGTCAAGCTGTTGTTCACCATCTTAGCTGTAGAGGGTGCAGTGTCACTGGCCCTCATGTGGG
>NW_017731540.1:2661889-2734983 GCF_001890085.2 Hipposideros armiger | reverse complement strand
GGGAACAGACAAGTTGCTGTCCTTTGGTTCTTCATCTTAGCTGTAGAGGGTGCAGTGTCACTGGCCCTCATGTGGGATCTGAACCGGGGCCCTGCTGCTCAGAGCTGGCGTCCCAAGCCAGCTCTAAACCAACGTGCCACTCGGCCAGCCCAGCACTGTCTTCTTTTGAAAAGAGAGGTGGAAGGACAGAAGGAAGAAGGTTTCAAACCTGGGTTTCATATTTTTTTGTTTTCCCTATGAAGACCCAAAGTTGACCTGTGTACATTCAGGATAGAAAAGCCGAATGGCAGTTCCATCCTGGTGTGTTTTTCTGTTGCCAGAGCTCACCCAGCTGCAACTTCTCAGGAGTACAGCATGAGAGGCCTAGGATGGCTGGAAGTTACCAGAAAATAGACACAATTTTAAAGAATAGTAAGAGAACAATCTCTGGGTGTTTCTAAGGCAGCTGCTGATAGGCCCTAGTTAAGAATTATCAATAGGCCCCTTCAAAGTCTTGAAGCAAGAAGCCATGAGAAAACACCCTTGGAAAAATATGGAGGGAAGTCTGAGAGCCTGAGTACTGATTCTCATAGACTTTGATTGAAAAATTGTAGTGAATTTGAAGTGAGTGAGCAATGTTGTTCTTAAAGGCTCCGTAATTCAGCTAGTTCACTACAAATTCATTGAACTGCCTCTAGTTTTGCTTCAAATCCCCACCGCCACCAAAACTGTTAGAGGCAATCCAATACACAGTTATAATTTATAGCTGCTATATTGACGGGCAGACAGACCCCTCCTCCGAGAGCTTCATGATATTGGCCTCCGGTGAACCTGAGCGTTTGGAAAATGTACTGAGTGAAAACGACATGTGCATGCTGAATCTGTAGGGATGATTTTAGAATGTACCCGAACTCTAGGGTTATGATGATGTCTAATGCTGTTTTTGGATTTTTTATTTTTTTTAAACAAACACAGAGTCTGATTTTAACAGGCACTGGAAAAGAAAAGATACCAGCTATTATCTTACTATTTAAAAATATAATTTCCCAAATGCCTCCTGCATTATTCTATACCCTGAGTACTTCCTGTGTGAAATCCTAGTCATTGACAAAGAATAAAAAAGTAGCCCCTTGCATGATTTAATGTAGCAGGTATTAGACTGAGGAATCATATTTGAATTATTTTACTTAAAAAAAATGTGTGGACTTGTATTTGCCTGTGGCATATTGTACACAAAATATCAAAAATTAAATTTTATTCAAAATGACAGCTGCTGTTAACATTTGTCTTCCCTCTGTCCTTAACAGTCAAAATCAAGTTATCCATCACAGATCTGCAATTTACAGAGGGCTTAAATAGTAACTTCTTCAAAGGGTAGTATTCAGAGTAGATAATGCCAAAGCTTTGGAAGGTTGGAAGGCACTATATATTTATGACTTGCCTATATTTAATAATTTATTTCCTTCCATTTTACCCATTTTTCCTTCTTATCTTCCTCGCATCTTTGTAGAGTTGTAGGTTAATCCTTCCATCTAGCATTAATGCCAGTGTCTCTACCTCCATTGCTTATGCTTCACCTTTACTTCCTTTTCCTTTGACTCTAGTGAACTTCTAGAAAAAATTAAAATTAAAAAAAGCCAAGGGAGCGTGTTATGTACTGGGAAGGTAGTTACATGAAAGGGCCTTGTTTCTGGAAGCGTCAGAAACACATAGAGAATGTATCTATTTCTGTTTGGGGGAGGAAGTCTGCCCTTATTGGGATGAAAGGTATCATCAGTAAGAGGTCCAACATACTCGTAAGTACTAGGGATTAACAAAGCAGAATAAAAGTAACGTTCTCTTCTTCAGTTGTTCCTAATCATCCTTATACTTTTACTTCTTTTTGTTTTCAGACTTTTTATTTTGAAATAATTTTAGACTTACAGAAAAATTTCTTAAAAAATAGTACAATTCCCATATACTTTTCTCCCAACTCTCCAGAACATTAAGACAGTGCATAACGATAATGCAAAGAACAAAATTAAGAAATTATCACTGGTACAGAACTATTAACTAAATTACAAACCTTATTTCTATTCTATTTCATTAGTTTTTCCATTAACATTCTCTTTCTGTTTCAAGATCCAGCCCAGGATCCCACATTATTATGTCTCCTTGGTGTCTATGCTCTGTGACAGGTTCTTAGTCTTCTCTTGTCTTTCATGACCTTGACACCTTGAAGAATGTTGGACAGTTATTTTGTAGGACATCCCTCAATTGGAGTTTATCCGATGATTTATCATGATTCAATGGAGGTTATGTACTTTTGGCCAGAACCCTATAGAAGCAATGTGCCCTTCTCAGGGGGCATGTGATGTTGCTATGTCTTAGAACTGGTGATGTTCATCACAGCCATATCATTAAAGTGTTGTCTACTGGGTTTCTTCAGTGCAAAGTTACTATTTTTTTTTGTAGTTAACACAGACCTTGGGGAGATATTTGAAGACTATGCAAGTACCCTGTTTCTCTTCACGCTTTTTTTACCCATTCATTTTAGCATCCATCAGTGTTTCGTGTCAGCAGCAATTATTACTGTAGTATTCCAATAATCATTTTTATTTTATTCATTCCTTCTACATTCATTAATTGGAATCTTTCTCCAACAAAGAGCTATCCTTTCTCCCTCAACCATTAATTTATTTATTCATTTATTTATATCATTATAGACTCATGGATATTTATTTTGTTCCATGGGTTATAATCCAGTTCTATCATTTTGTTGTTGCTCAAATTATTCTATCTTGGTCTATTGGGAGCTCTTTCAAGATAGCTGCCATTCCCTTTTGATTTGTCCAGACTTTCTTACTTTTTGGCACCATGAAATCTTCCAGGATAGTCTCATATTTTCCTTGTCACAGCCCAGGAAGCAACCACTTTTCTGAGGACACCCGATTCCTTTAATTACAGAATCCTATTCAGAAACCAAGACCTGGGCTATAGGAGTACTCACTGATGGAGTCATTACTTATAGACGCTGTCAGCAAACAGAACTTGGAAATAACCTATGAATACACACACATCTACAGCAAAACCTTGGATCACAAGTAACTCGGTTTGCGGGTGTTCTGCAAGACGAGCAAACATTTCTATTAGGTTGTTGCAAAAGTAATAGCAGTTTTTGCCGTTAGCAAAAGTAATAGCGGTTTTTGCCATATAATACATAATAATACATTTTAACTTGGTAAATGAACAATGTCTTGCAATATGAGTAGTTTGTTTCAGAACAAATTATGTTCGCAAACCGAGGTATTACTGTATTTTTATTTCTGAATCTGTGTATACATTAAAAAACGACAAGTTTATGCCGATACTTCCAGTTCCAATCTATCACCACAGTATTGATTGTTTCCTTCCCCCTTTCCTTGTTTGTCATTTCCTTTTCATACTGTGACAAATCTGGCTGTCATTGTCTACAATATAATTACTTCCTTGTTCAGCCCTAGTATACACCTCAAGTTGTTTCAGAATTGCTCACTCATACCTCTGTACTAACGAGAGTATAGGATTTGTGTACAGTTCTTTTTGTTTTTACTTTTTCTACTTTTTTTTTACGTTTGTCTTTACCATATCTAGTCAAAATAGTTTTTCCATGTTACTTAGATTCTTTTATTCCCAAGCCCTTCAATGTGGTTATGTAAGTTATTTGTAATATAATTGAGTTCATTTGTTATAGTCATATTCCTATTTGGGATTCCCCCCACATCTTGGTTGATTGTTTTTAACATACACACAGTAAAATCCATTCTTTGTTGTATACAATTCTAGGGGTTTTGACAAGTACAAAGAGTCATGTCTCCACAGTTAGCCCAGAGTTTACATCACTTCATCTTATTTACTGTGACTATTTCCTAGGACCATCAATCACTGTAACATTCCAGCGAGGGTTAGAGCCAATTCTTAATTATTTGGGGCAAGATTGACAAGGAGAGTATGGATAATTGAAATCTTCACATAAAATACAAGCCTTGTAATAACTATTTCTTTTCCCCCCCAACTACTTAAAGGTAGCAGAATTGACTGATTTTAAGTTTTATATCCTTTCCCTTCCTCTACTCATCCTCTGGTAGAAGCACTAATGAGTCCTCAGGTGACCGTAAAAATGGAAAGGCAGAGAAAAGGGGAAGCACAGGCTGTGGGTAATCTACATCGCAGGTAAAAATCCTCTGTGTCACTGAGAATTAATTGCACTCTAGTAAAAGAGATCTGAGTAAGGATTATGTGTCTTTGACTTATTTTAGATTTTCATTTAATGCTTTGGCACTTGTTGATTCAGTGATAGACTGATGGTCTGTCCTATAAGTCTAATTAAAAGAATATACTCCTACTCAGAAAATATCAACCTCCTAGTTCTACTGTCTTTTGCAGCTACCCATGTACTCTTCACTACAAAGCATGGCATTAATTTGTGGCACTGGGAGATTCTTAATTTCACTAAAGCAGATACTTGTCACTTACATCCATGGGTAAGCACACATGGATAGTCTATTGGGAATCTGTGAACTTCTAGAAATTATATATACTATTCCTGTGGGAGGAAGGAACCTAGTTTGAACTCAGATTTTCAAAACTGCAAAATAAACAAAATTAAGACCGTTAACCAGAAAGATCATCTATCCAACTCCTCTAATATTGACATGGTAACTCTGAGTGCCCTCATATCCTGTCTCTTTAAGTCTGAGCGACCTTCTTACTATATCTAATCAAGATAGCTTTTCAATGTCACTTAGGTTAGTTCTTTTATTTCCAAGGCTCAAAAAACATTTACTACATTATAAAGTGCTTAAAAGAAAGTATTGAACCTTTTTTTTTCTTTATCTCCAGCACCTAGGACAGAGCCTTGTATATAATAGGTGTTTTATAAATACTATCTGAATGAATTCCATATTTTTAGGCTACTGATAGGACTTTTTAGTCTATTGACATACAAAACCAGATTAGCCTATATTGCTTGTGAGGCATATAATTTAACTAGTTTGCCGGAATCCATAAAGCTTTGTCATATCTCAGTTAATCAACTAGTAAATTATAGTGCTGGTAAACATGTGCAGTACTTTTCTCTAGTACTGTTTGTATTTATGTCATGTGCCTTCCTTTCCTAAATCACGGTGGCCGGCACTGGTGAGAAATTTCCCCCTTCTCCATGTTGCTATCTAAGGGAGGACAGGTTTGACTGATTTTGAAAAGATCACTCTGTAGATTGAAATCTTGGGGGAAAAAAAGGTTTATTTTCATTTTTTTAACTTGGGATACAAGCTCTAAACTGCAAAACTGTGTTATTATGCAGAATTCACTGCTCTAGCTCAGTTGATTTATAAATGCCTGTAGAGGGTTTTCTGAAGAAAACATTGATAAATCATATGTTGTGGCGTTCCAAAAAATATACTGAGTGTTTTGGGCTGAGTTTTGGGAGCTTGGGTGATCATCCCTCATCTACAAATCGGTCACCAACAACTCCAGTCCACGATAACCTCTCTGTTCAGGCGAATAATGGTACCATTGAAAAGTAGCACGTCCCAGGGCCGGCCGAGTGGCTCCGTTGGTTAAGAGCTCGCTCAAGAGTGTGAGCTCTGAGCAACAGAGGTTCGATGTCCGGCCCAAGCTGATCTGCCGCTAAGCTGCCAATAGGTAGCAGGATGGCTCAGCTAAAAATAAATAAATAAAAAATAAGAAAAGTAGCACATCCTTGTATGTCAGCTCCGACTCCCCTGCTTCAACATTAGCTAAGAGTTGAGCAATAGACATCGATCAGTGAAAAATCTCAATGAATTATACTTATTTAAGGTTTCTATAGTCATTAATGCATATATATATACATGCATAGATATAAATACATGGGTACTTAGATATGCAAACGTTTGCAAACTGGGATACTGCAACTTGAATCTGGCTCACAGATACTTTATGTTTGGGCCACAAACTTTTTTTTTTTTTTAATGAGTCAAAATTAAAAATCAAGATATTTCTCACAAAGATGGACCAAATTTGCTATTTTTTTAAAGCTAGTAGAAATCACTGGCTCATGTTTAAAACTTTCCCTGTAAATCTCAAATGCTTGCTTGAATTTAAGTTTCACCATAGGCTTTCCTGTTTTCTAAAAATTCCTTTTAAAATATTAGGTTTTCAGTTCTGTGGTATTGTAAAATCTGGAACCATATTCTGTCTTTCACCTGTGAAAATGTTACTATTATCCCACATATGTTCAACAAAACTGGCACCGAGCTGTTTTTCTGGGAGAATTGATGGATTTGGGCTGTTCTGTCCACACATTCTTGGCGAGTGCCCTTTTGACCACTGGCACATATTTGTAAGACCGTCTGTGTTGGTGGTAGAGCCTGTGGTTATGGAATAGGTCCAAGTTAACTGGCCCACACAGGGGAGCCAACCCATGACCTTGACCCCATTACCACAGTGCTCTAGCCAATTGAGCTAAATAATAAGTAATTGTTTCTTAGCAATCTGATGAAATCAGCTGGCATATATTAAGAGTCTGTCTGTGGACAAGGGTGAGGATGTCAGTGAACAAGGAAGCTTAAGATAATGGGAAAGTTATCAAGTCCTCATATTGGTTGGCATGTTATATTTGGCCAAGCAGTTACTAAATTGGACTTTGTCATTACAACTAATTGCATTTCTGGGCAATTGGAACTTACAAAAAAAACTAAATTTTATTGAATAGGGTTCTTTTTTAAAGACTTAGAATTTTTGGTGAATAATTTGTAACATATGTACAAACAGTTGGGGAATATCACAAGATGGAAAGAACTTTGTGCTGAATTGAAGGGCTCAAGTCCCTGTTTGGTCCTAACTGTTTGGTACCAGTGTGGCTTCAGGCAATTCATTTGACTTTCTGAGCTTTGAGAAGGATTAGATGAATATAATGACAAAGATCCTACCATTCCTAAGAGACCTTCTATAACTCTACAATTTTTGAACCAAGAAGAACACTTCACATACAAATCTCTTTTTAAGTAGAAATGTGAATGGAGTATTTTCCACAGATAGATAATTAAATAAACAATATTTCAAAAATATTTATTGAACAAACTTATTTTTGAAATATGTTGGTACTTGCAAAAAAGTGAATATGTAATATGCATATTTTACACAGAAATCCAAAGTAAATTTAATAAATAAATAAATACATAAGCCATGGTTTTATAAATTGCATGATAGGGTCTTAATAGCATTTTATATTTCAAAGCACTCACGAATCACCTTGAAAATTTTGCCTTATCAAATCATTATTTTAGATGCAACATATTAATGACTTGCTTTAGGATTATTATTCATGACTCTCTTGATTTGGGGTTCATTACTGTGACCCTTTTAGAAATACCCTTCCTCCCCCAACTGGCTAAACTTAGATTAAACATATGAAGCTCACATTTTCCCTACAAAATTGTGTCTTTTTCTAGTTCTTTTTTATTTTCTTTGTTACTAAGGCACTCAAATATTACTTTTATAGAACTGAGCTAATGGTTGGATTTATTGTTCTTCTCTCCAGACTGACTCTTGCACCACTGGATTGCCTGAATTAGTGAGCCCTCAGGGCTCAGAAGGATGGGTCCTAGAGAGGGTTAGGGTTGGTGCAAAATGAATAACGACAGCTTAGTCACACTTGAAATAATATATTGGCTTGGGTTTCCAAATAACCTTCCAAAATGAAAAACGCAAATACCATGCGTTTCTACAGAATCAAATATGACTAGTGTTTGTAAAAAGGATGAGTTATTGGAAGTCGCTTCAATATTAGGTGCTGAAGTTTAGAAATACTAAACCAGGGAGACCAGAAGCACTAAATCCAAAGCCAAATCCAGGTTGCAGATATGCAGGGGGATGATTGCCAACCCAACCATCACCTGAGCAATGCTGCCGGTGTATACCCAGCACCAGCCACCCAAAGCCATTCTGAAACTCAGGCTTCCCGTGCATTGTGGCAGATGGTGAGACACCTCTGTCATCTGAATAAACACATAGCTGGGCCAAAGTCAAGTTTCCAATTATCATTCCTTTTATGTAATATGATCCATAACTGATCTATTTAAAAATAGCCCCAGATATAAGGAAACACCCTTAGGCTAATTCACTTGGTTGAGTCATATATATGTGAAGATATGCTCACCAAAAACCCCATCTAGAATGTTCTAAGCAGGGGCTTAAACCTCTGGTTTATTTATTTATGTAGTTTATAGGATTGTGCATTTAATTACATATACACAAAATTCCTAGCATTGGTGTCTTTTATTATTCTGTGAGAATGATGGAGTTATTTTGAACTGTGAAATAGTAGGGCTCTGTGGGAATTATTCATCTGTGGGACTGAAGAAAAGAAAAATTAACCATTGGTATAGGAAAGAGAGGAACAAGGAAATACACTTACATAGCAGAATAGTAGTTTCACAGTCTAGTGGGCAAGCAAATAAGAGCCTGATGCTTTGGACAGACTATAAATCAATTTCTGATTTCTTTGGTCAAATTGTAAATCATCAATGTGCTAAGCTACTATAGATTTTCAGGTGAAAGAATACTTTTATATTGTGTGCTACTAGTAACAGCGCCTTCTGAATTGCAGGAGATTAGAAAACCTTGTCAGAAATCAAATTATTGTTGTTGTTGTTGTTGTTGTTGTTGTTGTTGTCATTGTTTAATCCGGGATATAGTTTCTTTAGTTATGTTATATTGCTGGAGAATAAGATATCTATTTTTATAAAACAATATTAAAATCCCATGAGAAACCTATTTCTATGAAAAAGATTACTGTCTTTTGTCCAGGTCCCTCTAGGCAAACGAAAGCATTATTGATGGCTTGATAGCCATTGAGTAACTGTCCCTTAGATGGAGTTCCTTTGGTACAAGGTGTCCGGGGACCTGGAGGATTTCCTACAAAGTTTATTGTGTGATTCAATGAATCAACAGCAATTCTATTTAAAATAATAAGTTACACCTCACTTTGTATTTGGCAACCCTATGTTATTCATGGGTCACAAATTTTTAAACTCAAGAAAAGCTAAGGAAAGGGAGTTTCTAGACTTTTAAAAACAGTGGAGACTCTTGCAAGCAACACAGATTTGAAAAATTTCATGAGACTTGTGACTTTTTGGCCCTAGAAGAGTCAAAGTGTGATGTTCAATTTCACTTGAGACATTCAGGATAGATTTTTATTTTTTCCCTTTCAGCCTATTCATAGTTGAGAATCAATTCAGTTTTATGGCCTACTCTTAAGGGACTTATAGAATAAAAAGGGATATGAGTTAACTTTTCACTAAATCGAACATAAAAATTTTGAAATCTGATCCTTTTCTTTATAAACTAAGTTAGGGCTCAGATTTTGTAAATTAGCCCTCTTTCCTAAAACAGCTCTTCTAAGAAGGAATACAGACAGAGGTATTATTATTTGGAATTATGTTAGGGACATGATGAACTAATGACAAAGGTGAGTGGTACCAAAACTCTATAGAGAACCCAGCAACTACCTCACACTTATTTTTAGATGGAAACCTAAGATTCAAGAGGCCATAATTTCTGAAACTCTGAAATTAAATGTCTACATATGCAATAGACATCATGTTTTTTAGAGATGATATCTTGCGGATGTTATCTATATGTCATTATAAATGACAACTTTAATGATGGCTTTGGGTTTACATCTCAATCTAGAATTTTGCCTGGTGGTTTTAAACAGTCTGTTTGTACAACATGAAACTGGACATCATGAGATAGAAACTAAGGTGACTCAGTGCATGCATGACACTCAGGTAGCCAGGTTTTCATTACCTTTACTAGGTGAGTCTGTCCTGATTGATCTTGCTGTAGCTACAGACATCCAGGGCTGTGACTAGCTTGTAGCTGTCACACCTAAATCAAGCTAGTCTGGTGATTTGTGTGTTCTTAGGGAAAGTACCCTCCAGCTTGGAAGCTTTCTTGGGGCGCCGACAACATGCTGAGTTATGAGGGACCATTGGGTTCTTCTTCTAGGATAAAGACTATGAAGAAAAGAGACACATGATATATTCCCTGAAATCCAGACCTCATCTTTAATACAGCTCAAGAATAGTTGCTGAATTTTTACTGTGCATCAGGCACTAAGAATGAGAGTAGAGACCATATTTGACTAATTTACTTATACCCTTTGCATCTACTACAGGATCTGGCTCAAAGTAAGTGCTCAGCAATTATCTGTTGAATGAATGAATATATGCATAAACAACAGAAATATATAAACATCCAGGAGCTCACACTTAAGCAATGGTTTAGAATGCCCTACCTGAAATATAGCTGCTGACATTGGTACAAGCCCTCCTCCTCTCCCTACTGCCTCCCCGAGTCCACTTCCCATCCCATCTTAACTGAAAATAAATATGCCCACCCAAGTTTGTTTTGTTTAGTAAAAATGTTATGCCCATCAAAAAAATTTTTAAATTTAAAAAACCATTAAATATGAGTTCTAGTGAATTGATACATCTGTGAAATTAACCCCCAGTAATTCTCCTTTATTCAAAATTGCTTTTTCTTCTACAGAAAAAGGAGAGAAAAGTTGAGAGCTTCCACCTTTTAAGAACGGTTTCAAACTTTGTATTACTTATTAAGAATCACTATAATAACTCTTTTCAATTGTCTAAGTTTCTCTAACCAGCTCTATCATGCATTAATTATTTTGCTTCTTTTGTGTTTGTACAATAAATTCTTAACAAAAAAAGAAAAATGAAAAACATAATTTAAGATTCTTATGGCATAATGGAAAAAGTTTCCCACCCCCAGGAAAAAAAAAATTCTGTGATGGTCTCATTGTCTTCTTAGAGAAGATTTTATATGTTTAAAAATATATATATTTTTAAAAAAGCCCAAGTTATTTATACTTTATGTGACATGCAGAAGCTTTAGAGTATGTAGCATAAAAGATCATTATATGAGCTATAGAGGGTTAATGCTGTGTGTGTGTTTTTAATTTTAAATTTCAGATAAATATGATTTCAGCTTTGATCCTACATGGACTAATTCTTTGTCACTCAACTAATTAATTCAGTATGCTAGAGAAAAGATGCTAATTTGGGCATCAAAGAAGTGATAATTTTTTTTGTTTGTTTAATCAGAGTTATAAAGATAAGTTTTACTCCCCTTAGACTGAGTCTGGAGCTCAATCATTTTATTCTTATTTGGCGCAGAGGAATTCCAGAGAAAGTGTGCCCTGTTTCTCTTAACTCCTGAAGACAGAGCAGTAGCATCCAGGATTCTCTTTAAAATGGTCCTTTGAGTAGTCAGTGTACTACTCAAAAAATGAGTCTTGTCTCAGTATTGTCCTTTTGTTCTTTACACATCACAAATTAGGCACCATCGTCTGTTTTTTCTGATAATGGATTTTGTACAAATTACACATGTGTTACTTTCTGCTACTGGAATATGAGTTGTATTCAACATTACATATGTAGATGAGGCCCCCAGTTTCCACAGAACTTGTGGTTAGCCCTCCCTCCCTGGATTTAATTTTGTTGCCATGAGTCAGTTTTTCTCTTCCCAGGCAGTTTGCTGAAGTGACCCCATCTGCCAGTGAGTGAACCTCAGAGCTGTTTCCTGCAGGGGGTCCATTTCCTTCTGCAGGATGGATCTGTGGTCAGGGTGGAGCGAGCCCCAGCAGGCTGAGCATATGTAGGAAGGCCTGGCAGTTGGGAACCTCCCACAGTTGGTAGGAAAAACGTTTAAACATGAGGTGTGAGTTGGTCTCAAAATACTCTTTCCTTTCCTAGTTTTTGGCTTTCCCAGGGCATAGGGGGGAGAGGAAAAGGGCAGGAAAGAGGAAGCAGGGGATGCTGTGGGCAGACTAGGAGAAGGGAATATCTGGCTATTGGCCAAAGTCTGAATTCCAGCTGTGTAACCAGTTCGAACCAGTATTAGGGTTTTATGTGCAGGCCTTCAGCTGGGCCTATGCTCTCAAGCAGCCCTCAGAGATGCTCAAAGATCCACTTAAAAGTAATAAAAATAAAAAGGAAGAAGCCACGTATTCTGCAGCTTTGAAATAAGTAAACATTTAATAAAAGGAACGCCTTTCTAACTTCTAAGAAAACATAAAAATGCAAAACGATCTAGTTCTTTAATGCTCCTGTTAAATATATTTCCCAGAAATCATAAGCATTTCGTCTGAATCATCAAGGCTCTTGCCTACAATGTGTCAAAGCCAGTGAGAGTGCCTGAAAGCTATTAATCGAAGTTCATGGTGCTCCTGAAGAGTATTTCTTCTTCTGGAAAGCAGAGGGATAGAATAACTTAAAACCCAGTGTGGTTGTGACAGCTAATAAGCTTTTTATAGTCCCCGTGTGTATCTGAATATCATACCTTATTAGTATCTTTATCTTTCTTGCTCACTCAATCACACTTATTTTCATTTAATTTTAATTTCTGGCCTCATTTTCATGTTGTTTTCCTCTTTTTCCCTAACAGAGTGCTGCTTTAATAAAATCAGCGTGGTTTTCAGTTGCCACAAAAAAACTCAGCAAAAGTAACTGTCCAGTGGCTGACAAATCCCTTAACTGATTCTAACAAGTCAGCCTTCCAGAGGCCCTTTCTGTTTGTTTATTTTTTTTAATAAGATGGATCATTAGTGATGTACATGGTGCTCTACTTGACTTGCTGGACCCTCCACAATTATGTTTAATATATAGGTATTTCCAAATTCATTGTTTTTTAGCTCCTCAGTCGGGTAAAGCAAATTAGCTCAAGGATTCCCAGCAGCTGAGTTGAGCCTGAGAGCTGCCCAAAACTCTCCCCAGCAGGTGTTTTATCCTCTTAGGCAGGAATCTTAGACTGCTATGGGACCTCCTGCTTTTCAATCCTATAAACAAACAGCAACATATTTGAGACCTGATGATTCCCAGCTTTGGAATGAAGAGTCGCCATGACCACCAACTTAGGAGTCACATCCTGGAATGAGCAACAGCCCAGAGGAAAGTAGCTGTTTGGGAAAGGTGCGGGTGTGGGGGGTGTGGAGGGGAAAGGTTGGCCTCTGGGAAGTAGTGGATAAAGATATATCAGTGGGACGAAACATGTTTGCGGTTTTCATATAGCTTGTCTTCATCTCGGCAACATAGAAACATACCACAAATAAATGTCTAAACAATATGCTAGAAATTAAAATTTTAATTAGAAATCTTATTTTTCGGTCTTCAACTGCTTGACCCAGTTAGAGTTAATAAGGAAGATTTTGAAAATTGAGCTTTCCTTTGGTTATTAGAAAGCATCACCTCAGTTTCTGCCTGTGAACACGTCCTATGAGGCAAATCGCTATCTTCCTGTGCATGCCATGGTGTAGACTTACAGAGTTTAGAATACACCACTTCTGGTATGGAAAGCAGACTGAGATTCACAGCATTCTACCTCCCTCTGGAAAAGGCACAGCCATTCACCACAGCAGTCATACCTACTGCAGAAGATTAAAAGTAAAATTGAATCTTTTTCTTTCTTACTCAAGATTGATTTACAGCAAACACAAACCTGTTCATTGTTCTATCAATAATATTAACATAAAAGTAGGCAACATCCTTAGGTACCCCCCAAAAGGGGGAGAAATAATTGGTCAATTTTCACTGAATTTTTTATCATTAACTCTCAAGTACAGTGAGAACCATCTGAGGTAAATAAGTAAAGACCTTTGTGACATACATTTTAGACAGAAGCAATAGCTGAAATGAACAAAACCATGTGAGATTACAATAATGGAAGTTAATTTTGTCGGCATATGCATATGCTAATTCAGAACCCTGTTTAGAATATATCAGCCAGCAGAAACCTTTTATGGGTGTATTTCAGAATAAACTATGAAAATGTAGTCAAAGTTCTATGAACTTCTCTGCCCCCATATTTTGCTTGAGCTATACCAAGCTGTATAATTCATAAAATGATAAGACAATATCAGGTGTAGTTTGTAAGTCAGCTAGTTATAGAGAGAATGAACCATTATCCAAGTCCAAAAAATAGTATAACTGTGAGATTTGTGCATTTTCACATCTGACATCATTCCATAGATTTCCAAGTTTAATATTAGTGGTGACTGGGTCTTATAGCCTTTTCCAAATATAATATATCATGATACCTAAAGATATTTCCTGATTGGAGAAGTAGAAATACATCCTGTTTCAAACTTTCAGCTCTCCTTGGATTCATAGCTCATCACTAATTTGGAGTAAAAGTGTCTGAACTTTTCCCTTGCTCAACTTTTTAGGCCTCAAGCCATCATTCAGGATTTCTTTTATACATTGTGTGTCCTAAGTGGAAGAAGAGTGAATGCTAATAGCTATATAAACTGCCCAATGGGATTTAGGTAAAAAATTGTAGACAGACAGTACTTAGCAGAATTAAGAAGTGAATTAAATGAGAGATGGACCTAGAAAAAGCCAGAGATAGAGCTGCACATATAGTGAATTTGGATCATTTGCATGGGAATCTGTGAAGAATTTGAAAGTCAGCATCAGCTAAAAACTCAAGGAAAGAAATAGAAACAGAAGTAAATATTTGCTGAGAAATTAAGTGATAACTACTAAGAATTTTACTAAAATCTTTATCATAAGGAGAACAATGGGATGAGGAGGGCTTGTGTAGTTATTTGGATTGAAGAGTCAGCTATTTACCTGACAGTTGATGTTGTTAATGGTTAAATTCTATGTACATAATCCAGGTGATGCATCATGGCTGTTCAGTAAATTGAGTGAATGAATAAACATTATTGAATTCTACTTCCCCAGATGGCTATTTAGGGCCTCCCTACATAGGCAAAGTTGTAACATAAGTAAGGTCTGTTTTGAATATTTTTCTATAACCCTTTCTGAGGTCTTCCACCTCGTGTATTCTATTTCCTTTGATTCCTTAATTTATACCAAGAAATTTCTTGTTATGGATAGAAACCATTTCTCTTATACATGTTGTATCATGTTATCTGATAAATTAATTACCTGGTAAGTCCTTCACTTCCCCTTTATCAACTCTATAAACAAACTATTTTCCTCTCTTAGCTGCTTCTTTCTCTGAGTCTCCTCCTGTCTATCTTAAGGCTAATCTCTGGGGCTCTGTATATCTCTGTCCTCTCCCCTGATCAAGAGTTTTGTTCTCCTACACCAGTGTACAAGGCAGCATTATTCACAACAGCCAAAGGTGGACACAACCCAAATGTCTTATCAACAGCTGAATGGATAAATAGATGTACGTACATACAATGGAGTGTTGTCTGGCCTCTAAAAAGAAGGAAAGGCAGAAGCTACAGCATACATGAACCTCGAAGACATTATGCTAAGTGAAATAAGCCAGCCACCAAAGGACAAATATTGTATGATTCCACTTATATGAAGTATCTAGAATAGTCCAATTCAGACAGAAAGTAGAATAGTGATTATTACAAGGGGCTAAAGGAAGGGGAAATGGGGAATTACATTTTAGTGGGTATGGAATTGTTTGGGATGATGAAAATATTCTGGAGATGGTTGGTGGTTCATGGTTACACAACACTGTGAATGCACCTAATGCCACTGAACCATATACTTAAAACTCATTAAAATGATAAATCGTATGTACATTTTACCACACTAAAAATAAATAAATAAATAAATAAATAAATAAATAAATAATAATAATAATAATAACTTTATTCTCTTCTCTCTCCCATCTCAAACCTCTCATTCTGTGGCATCTCTTCTCAGCAAACAAAAGTCCTCCCGTGTCAAGCAAATTGAAAAGCTTCAACATTTCATCCTGCCTCTACCTACCACCCTGCCAGCCCAACGTCTTGAGATGGCGGGACACACACACACAGACACACACGTTTGTATTGCCTGCCATTCACTCTTGAGATCACTCCCGCCTGGCTTCTGCTCACAGCACTCCATGGAACCTGGTCAAGGTGACAGATGGCTTCACATTGCCAATCTAATGGGTCTTCTTCAGTCCTCACCTCACTGGACTTCTCAACAGTATTCCGATCTGTTGACCCCGTCCCCCTCCTGCAGCTCTCTTCTCTTTGGATGTCCTGCACGGCACTCTCCTGGGTTTCTTCCTGTCTCTCTGGCTGTTCTGTTCCTGTCTCTTTTGTACACTCTCCACCCACTCCTACCAACAAACCTTTAAATGTTACAATTCCTCAGGACTATTCCTGGACCTTGTCCCATCCACTAGGAGTTCCCAAAGGCATAGTAAAATAACCATATTTAAAAGTTCACTTTTGATTCCTCTCCTTGACCCACCACTTCCAAATCATTATCTTCTCTTTTCAGTGGCCACTCCTCTCTTCTAAGCCACCATCCTTTTTCACGCACACCCCTGTAGCAGTTCCTGATCGGCTGTGGTGCTTTTACTTGCTAATTTTTACTTCAGCAACCAGGATGGTCTTTTAGAATGTACATCACATTGCGTCACTTCTGCTTAAAATGACTTGGGTTCTCCTCTAACAACTCCATACATCTCCCTATTCCCTTACCTAACTTCTCTGCTCCTTGAATTACTAAGAAATGACCTCCTCTCATGCTTAGACTAAGCCCTCAGGCCTTCACTCCTTGGTCCTTGCCCTCTTTTCCATGGAAATTGTGAGTCGGTATCCCCTCTGCTCTCCTTGCTTTAGCTACCCTGACCTTCTCTCACTGCTCGGAGTACACCAAGCCTTTCCCATCTCACGCCCTCTGCGTGTGCTGATTCCGTCTCTCACAAGGCTGATCTCCCATCTTTGCTCTTCTGAACCTCTCACCCAGATAGTCTCAGTTTAAATGTCGTTTCTTCTTTGAACCCTTCTCTAAACAACCCATTTCCTAGCACTGTCTCTCCTAAAACCCTTCATAGCACTTTTCGCAACTTACACACACACACACACACACACACATATATATATATATATATATATATATATATATATATATATATATATATATATATATATATATATACACACACACACACACCTGTTTGGCGACTGTCTCCTCTCTCAGAATGCAAGTTCCATGAGGGTGATGTGTGGGTTTGTATCCCAATATGGTATCAACCCGCACCTAGTGCTAATGACAATGTCTGATGCAGAAGAGATGCCTAATAAAATATTTTTAAAACAAATATATGAACGAAAGAAGAAAGCAAGCAAGCTAGTTTCTCCATGAGGCTTTTTCATACAACCTCTCTATAGAAATGAGCAGGGACAGGTGTTTTAAGCAAAGTTGTAATTCATGAAAATCTAAATTTACATAAAGGGTATGTTGAGAGGTGATTTTTTTCACTTTACAAAAATATCCATCATAAAATTCTTTAAACAGGCTTTTCAGGTACATAGAACATAAGATTTTATTGATTAAAACCATATGCTTGCACAGAATTCTTCAGGAAAATATCTCTCATATAAAGCAAGGTTGACCTATAAGCAATTTCCTTAAGGCACCTAGCCCAGAATGGCCAACTCTCAAATTTCCTAGGTAATAGATAATGGGAGGCCTGGAATGCAGTGGATATTTGAAACCCTAGAATGCAAAGCGGTAATTTCAGCCATTTAGGGCCCTCATGACTTTTCTCACAAAAATAGCTAATGGGGAGATGAATCAATGTATTTAAACCTCCCCAACTCCTCTTTCTGTATGTCAGTGCAAGTAAGAATGGCTGTGAAGTCACCTCCAAAGAGGCTGCTATGGAAAGAACAAAGGCTTATAAAATTCACCCAATTGGTGCTTTTCTTCCAACTCCCCCTACCACCACTGATAATTAAGTTGTCTGGTTGAAAAACTGGAAAAAAGAATTCAGTGTGTTAATACATAAAATACAGTTAACCTCTCTGGGTCTTAATTTTCTCCTTAACAATATGGGAGTCCTTTTAAAGATTATTGTTTTATAATTCTGTTCTTGGACCTACCCAAACTTTACAAAAGAAGGTAATTTGTGACTGGTTTCTCCGGTTAGTGAAATAAATTTCTCAGCTATTTCTGCCCTCCTTATTGGTAAGCTTAGTAAATGATCATGAACTTTCAATCAAAACATTTGTAATATCGGTGGAATTGGTTGATTTGACTATTATCGATGATTCGTGCTAAGAAAAAAATGCTTTCCAGAATTTCTTTACAACTAACCTTTTCTTTATCAAACATATTCCACTATGATGGAAGCATAGTAAGCTATTCTTGAACTGCAGTACAAGTGAAATATTATAGCTGTAGGAAGGAAAAACACTTTATTGTTGGGGTAATAAAGACCAAGGTAGACTTGGGTATAGGTTAGTTTTATCCTTCAAAAACAAAAGTACTTTATCTCAGAAAATCCAAAACCTCCCAATTTAGAAAACATTTGGAACATGGGAAAAAAACAAGCCTTATGTCTATAGAGTTCTTGGCAATGTTTTTGCCTTAGTCAACTTCCTGAAGCATTAGTCTACTCCCACTCCCACAATTTTTATTTTTTGGCCCAAATATTGCTGTACTGGATGACATTTTGAGGGAAAACTATTTCTCCAACTGATGTACTAAGGTATTAACTTTTTACATAAAGATTTTAGAGTGATAATGTTGAGGCCTAAGACTTTTCTGCATGGGTCTGAAAAGCTAAAGAATGTATTCATGGAAAGGCACATTATTTAGCTATCTCCTGCTTTGTAGGTTAAAGGGAGATCTTGAATATATCAACAAATATAAACTTTATATTTGAAAGTTAATGTTCTTATATTTGGTCTGCATTTTTTCTCTCTTCCCTCTTTACTACTGTAAATGATATCAGGTCCTTTTTCATTGAGAAAGAGGAATAGATTAAGAAAGGGAGTCAGGAAAGAGGGAAAGAAAAAACAAAGCCTGGGGAGAATGGTGTTACAGCTGATACTTGATCAACCAAGAGCCCCAAACTAGACTAGATATGACCAAAAATAAACAATAAAATAAAAGTATAGTGCAAGCAGAGGCCAATTTAGACATGGCAATGGGAAGAGAGAAGGTTCATGAAAGAGGATTTGTTAGTTGGAGTTATAAACTGAAAAATAGACCGAAGAGTCAAGACCAGGAAAGGCTTCTGAGGAAAGCAAGATGCAGTCTGTATCCTGATAACAACAGGAATATGGGTGTTAGCAGTGACGTCTTCCATGTGCAATACTCGGAGCTGCCACTTGACTAACAATTCAAACCTCTGTTTTGAATTGAAACAATCCAGAAAGAAACAACTATTTACCCATTTTTGTGGAATGCTGAGAAAGACAGGAGTTTCTTACAAGTTTATAAGTCAGGTCCTCATATGAGGAGAGTTTTACTCATTGTGCGTTTGTCAGGAGGTTGGGGACAGGGACGAAGGTTGATTGAGGGGGAGGCATTTTTTAAATGTCCTTAGGTTGGATAGATGGATGGATGGATGGATGGATAGATACATACTCATAGATACGTAAGATGAGCAAGTTAAAGACATAAACACACACACACACACACACACACACACACACACACACACACACAGAGAGAGAATTAAAATTTGCAACTATTTAATAAGAAACAAGGGATACATGGTATTTCCTTAGATTTAAGAAGAATCTTTACCTTAACTGGAGAATATGCGTAATTGAGTGACTTTTTTTCCCAGTTACCAACAGACCACCAAGTTATTTTCTTTTTCCATGTGTGTTGATGCCAAAACCATGGGAGATTGCCTCTGAAGAAAACACCTGTTGGGAAAAATGCCTCTTGTTTAAGATTGTACCCTACTAGTAATTTAATTGCAGCTTTTTTTTCCCTTTCAAATGTGAAGTTTTATTTTTGTAAAAATGCTAAGGAAACACAGTGTTCTTTCAAAGTATCATAATTGTGGAGAACCCTAGTGCACTGTTAGTGGGAATGTAAATTGATACAGTCACTATTGAAAACAGTTCAGAGGTTCCTCAGAAAAGTAAAACTGGAACCGTGTTATCTAGCAATCCAGAATGCAATGCATTCTGGGTATGTCCAAAGGAATTGAAATCAGGATCTTGCAGAGATATCTGCACCCCCATGTTCATTGCAGCATAATTCACAATAGTCGAGATATGGAAACAACCTAAGTGTCCATTAACAGATGAAGGAATAAAGAAGAGGTGGTATATGCATGCAATGGAATACTATTTGGCTACAAGAAACAAGGAAATCCTGCCATTTGTGACAATGATTGACTTTGAGGGTATTATGCTAAGTGAAATAATTCAGGCAGAGAAAGATAAATACTGTATGATATCGCTTATAAGTGGAATCTAAAAAAGACAAACTCAGAGAAACAGAGTAAAGCGATGGCTACCAGGGGTTCAGGGGTGGAGAAAATGGAAAGATGTTTGTCAAAGGGTGTAAACTTCCAGATGTAAGATTGATAAGTTTGGGGATCTAATGTATATAGCATGGTGATTATAGCCAATAATACTGTATCATATCCTTAAATGTTGCCAGGAGAGCAGGTCTTACTTAACTGTTCTCACCACAACAAGGAAATGGTAACTATGGGATGGGATGGAGGTGGAAGCTAATACTTTTTGGTGATCGTTTTGTGTCTTATAAATGATCAAATCAACATGTGGTACACCTTAAATTTATACGTTATGTTTCAATTATATCTCAATAAAAGTAGAGAAATAAAAAAAATAAAAAATAAATAAAATAAAGGATCATGTTTAGCCCTATGCCCAGTAAAATATGCAGGGCACCGAGGAGGGCTCAGAGCATGTGAACCCTGAGCTGGTTTAGGAAGCCTGAGGCTACATACGCGAGTGAGTGTGCTGCGAAGGAGAGTACAGTGTAGGAGGCCACCCAAGTTCTAATCCCAGCCCTGCCCTGAACCTGTTGGGTGGTCTTGGTCAAGGTCCAAGGCCTCTCAGAGCTTTCAGCTCTCCATTTATAAAGTAAGAGTATTGAACTAGATATTCCATAAGGTCCCTTGCAGCACCATCATTATTATATAATCCCATGAGTTTAACTTTAAATGTCAATGCCACTTGGAGCCCTAGAGGTCTGCTTAGGAGGTCGGTCAGTTTTTAGTTACATAATAATGATATAACCTATCCGTTCTTTAACCTCTACTGAATTAATGGTTTGAAATTTTTAGCCTTGAATCACATGATTTTGTGCATGCTGCACAGATCAATATCTGAGTGGAAAGACAGAAGGATAGAAGAAATAACAGTAACTATATTATTTTTTCTGCTTTCAATGCCTTATTTTGCTTCCATTTTATGCAAAATGATCTTGTAGTACTGAGAATAAAGAATTATGGTTTCACGAGTTCATCTTAAGTTTACCACGGAAAGAGCATGATTACTGTTAGCAACCATCTTCCTCTTCATGTTTCACTAGATTTGGAAAGAAGAAAGACGATAAGGGTGGGAAGGCCGAGCAGAAAGGGCCCGTGAAGCGTGGCGGCCCGAGAGAAGAGGAGCTGGAGAAAATGAAAGAAGAACGGGAACGGTGAGCACAAACGCTGAGCGCCTGTTTTATTTGAGCCCGTTGTTTGTTTTTAATTTGGTTATTGCATCAATCAACTGGAGAAATTTTATTTTAAGAAGCACGAAGGTTGATACACAGGAAAAGGTACCTCACATAAAAGGAGACTGCCTATCTTGGGGGATTTTTATTATATTTTGAGAAGAAACTAACTTCATGTTTTTATTGTATGAGTACTTATAATTTCATAATGTGCTACCCCTGGTTTTGACTATACCAATGTGTAGTTTCCCTATAGTTAAAACAATCAGATTTTTTTTTGTATAAAAAGGTCATTTTAATATTGATGTTTAGAACTATCAAATTTCCATAGTCTGGTTCTAATTTTTGTGAAGCTGTCGTATGCCTTCTTAATTTTATTCTGCTAAATCCATTTGGGTACTGTTATTTGAGAAGTACATGTCCTTCATTTTTAAAAAGCCAGTGTCTTTTATTAAGCTATCAGCAAGTTGCAAAGCATGTCGCCCATCTGCTAAAGGACTGGTTCCATTTACTGAAATAATGACAGTTTGCAAGGGCTGAATTCTCCTGTTTGAGGAGCTTAATATTCCCATTTGGACAAGAGGTCCTTCACGTATCTGTGATGTTAACTCTGGCACTTATCCCAAGTAGATGTGTAAATATATGATTTTGAAACATGTAGTGGAATATTCATATTTCTGCCAAAAATTCCCAGTCTTTACAACTGAATGAAGCTTGGAGAAAAACTGAGATTACAGTAAAACTGGCATATAATTTTAAGTATGTAATTCTGACTTCATGTATGAAGTTAGATTTGTCCAACTTGCTTATTAGTAAATAACAATAGTTCTTTTAGTTTTTAAAGAGTTTCTCATACATATATTAATACTCTAGTGTGCATACTAAGAAAATCATACTTACTCATTGTGTTTTCTAGCACAGAGCAGTTTAAGAGTATCGACTATTAACCTTTGACCCTTATCTTGTAGTCTATTCCCGTTGAGAAGGCTGACTTTATCAATAGCGAGAAAAACAAACGAACAAAAAACCTATTTAGACCTTTCTCATTTTTGAGAAGTTGATAAGCTCGATCCCAGGGTCAGTGAAGTCATTAAATGAAAATCAAATGCTTTGCATTGTCATTGACTATTCACCTGGCAGAGCTGCCCCAAAGATGAATTCTCCATTATAGCCCAAGATTCAGCAATCCTGTAACGTAACATGTAATTCAGGCTAAGATTTCAATGCACATATTGGCAAAGACCTCTATGTGGTGAGCCCACATCGCAGATCTTTTCTGCTCCCCTGACTCCACTTACTGAGGCACCACATCCTATGCCTCATCTTCAGAAAACTGAGCTGTTTGCTAGGATGCAGACTTCATGGATTTTTGTGGTGCCATACTTGCTTGGGATTGGGTGAGAGGTGGGGGAGGGGGTTACTTCTAGTAGCTAGGGAGCTGTGTGCCAGCTAGAAAATTGATAACCCATAAAATAAGGTGGGTTGTCTTTAAGCAAGAGTTCATTTCCTTTCTGGTTTTGCCTTTAGGAAGCAGGTGCCTGAGGGAGTCTCGTGCTTAAAGCAGGGCTGTAAATTCGCCTCAGCTGGCTATATAGGATTCAAGTCCAATTTTTAAAAAATATGTCTGGTCAAAATATTGAAAGAACTACACTATTAGCCTCCACTTAGGCCACTTCCCACACATGAACACATAAAACACATCTGATCGGGGTTTCCTAGAGACAATATTATCTCAATCATGTATGATGGAAAGAAGTTGAAGGGGCTGATTTTATGGTTGGGTGCTATAGAATTAATGGCCAAGGGCATGTCAACAGCTCAGGGGCCGAGGGCCATAGAGGGTGGAGGTGGAGGCTGAACATTTGGCATTGTTCCCGAACCCTGTGTCCCATTTCTTGGCTCTCCATCATCCATAGGAAACCAATTCACAACTCTTAAAGAACTCAGTAAGGGTATCACTCTTCATGACATGGCCATGGAAGTAAAATAGAATAAAATAAGAAATAGCACATAAAAGTTCACCAAGTTGTCTTTTTTTCTAATACATTTGGAATGTATTACCTTAAGATGATTCAAGCCATCCTATGGCTTGCTTGTTTCATCCTAGCTACCACAGATATAATAGTTTTCACCATTAACACATCCCTTGTTCGAAGGGTTTAAAGCACTTAAGTGAAATATATACTGTACAGTGCTGAAGCCAGCCTGTACCAGCTTATGAGAGACAATTATTAAGCTTTCAAGTACTTTGTGGGCTGATTGCTAAACCATTGGTAGCTTGAAATTGGTTATGGTGAGAGCATTTACTCCACAGAAATTGGCAAATGTGATAGGTTGGGTTTTGTCTTTTTTTTTTTCTTTCTTTTTTTCAAAGACCCAGTTTACCAACACACCACTTAGGGTCTATACCAACCCTATTTAATACATGACCAGGAAGAAATTATCAAAAATACAGACCAAAAAAATTACTCATCCAAATCAAACCACATGACTTCTTATAGCTGTGTTACTCAAAGTGTTGTTCATGGACCACCTGCACACAATGAATCACTTGGGGAGTTTATTAAAATCCCTGAGTCCCACACCGGACTTGCAGGATGAGAATATTGGCAGTTAGAGCCCAGGAACCTAACCTATGTTTAATGGGTAAGCGCAATGTGATTCTTCAGCATTCTAAAGTCTGACCACCACTGACTTGGAGGAACAGGATTTGGCTGGAACATTAGGTTAAACTATCCATATTCCATGATAAATAAGACTCAGATTTGTTTTTCCCAAAAGGATTGAAAAACTCAGTTTAAAAATATTGTGATCTTTCTCATATGCCCTCTCTGAAGCATCCTATCTTACTGGCACAGTATTTTGTAACCACGAGGAACCTTTGCCAGTGCTCGCTCACCTAAGGAAATATGGATCACCGTCTCCCAGCATTCCCCATGCACAAAAAACTTACAAAAACAGTAAATTCTATAAGAAAATTTTGGAAATATAAAAAAGCATAAAGAAGATGATTAAAATCAGGCAAAATTCCATCATAATTCCATAACCACTATTAATGTTTTTATAATCTTTTTACTATGTACATATATATTTTCTTTGAAAACTTGATATCTATACTGCATATATAATATCTTTTTCACATTATACTGTGAGCATTTCTACATGTCATTAATTTGGAAAATGTCATTTCAATGACTGCCTAATATTCTCTGAGATCAATACACCATAACTTATTTATCTCCCATTGTCAAACATATAGTCTCTTTCCATTTTTCACTGTCGCAGACAGTAATACCTTGATAAGTATCTAGGTACAAAAATCCTCATAGATTACCTCTTAAATCATATAATTCCAGTTTGAAGGTTCAATTTTTTTGTAAATGTTTTACTTAAGGGTTAAATCTAACTTCAACTCTAAATTTTAGGATTATATCATCCCTCTCCATTCCTCCCATTACTTTTATTATGAGTTCCATAACTCATTTTAATCTACATACCTAATTTCTGATATGGAACTGTTAGGATTCTATATATGAATATCTTATTCACAGCGAAAGCTATGAAAAGATCAAAAAACTGCAATTGGGCTACTAGGTTAGATTGGAGGAAGGTAGAGTCCAGAACAGTGGTTCTCAGTTTGGGGAAGGGGGGCAATTTTGTCCCTGAAGGAACATTTGGCTATATCTGGAGACAGTTTTGATTATCACAGCTTTGTGTGGGTGAGGGACAGAGAGGGGGTTGCTACTGCCATATACTGTATAAAGGCCAGGGAGGTGGCTAAACATCCTACAGTCACCATCCCCAACAGTGAGTTATCTGACTCAAGCTATCCGTAGTGTAGAGTTTGAAACCTGTGTTCTAACCTCTGAATTTCACAAAGTGAAGGTTACTCTCCTGGACATTAGAATTACATTGTCTCTTGATATCCTGTGGATATCACAGAGAAATATACTCCAGATGACATAACCCTGGAGGGATTATTAGCTATTTGAGACTGTACCCAAATATTACTAATGAATATTCCATCAATATAAATTTGCAAGAAAAATGTTTTTCTCAAAAACTTATTTTTAACCCTGGCATGCTGAGCATTGGCATTAATGATGATGCCTGTTGATCATATAATATTTCAAATGCCAAGAAGCTGCAGGGTAGGTAATGTGTCCGATGACAGAATAATCTGGGACAATGGATTGAATCAAACATTAAGTTACTTAATAGGAATAAATGCAAAGTCTTGCTTTTAAATCCAGAAATGAACTGTACAAACACAGGATGTGGACGGTTTGACTTAATACCAAATATATGGAAAATCTGCCTGATGGTTTTAGTTGAGGGTAAGTTTAGAATGAGTCAAGATGAGGATGTGCCTGCCAAAAACGTAATCCAGTCCTAAGCTCCATTACTGGACGTTAGTATACAAAACGAAGGAAGAAACAATAGTTCCCAATTTTGCACTGCTCAAATCACACCTGCGATATCCTCTGCCTGTCTCACACAACAAGAATGGCAGCAGTTAATCCAGGTCCTTTTAAAATGTTGAGGGACCTGTGAATGAATAGGCTGCAGAGTTAAGACTTAGTCGATTTCACATGATCGAAGAACTTTCACATGGAAGAGGAATTTGATGTATTTATACCATCCGTTCTATTCTATTCTCTTTATTCATCTAGCCACATATCTTCTTGAAGATACTAATGAGGAATTATTTTAAGAGAGGTAACCTTTAGCTTAGTAACTAGGAGAGAAAACATCCTGATAATTAGAATGCCTCATGAGGCAGTGAGTTTATTGACACTGGAAATGCCTAATAAGTTGATTGAGAAAGGATTAGTACATCAGAAAAGTACTGGACTAAATCAGAGTTTCATAAACTTCAGTCATTGATATATATTACCTTGTCATATATATAAATAAATATATAAATGCAAAATCCTGTAAGTTCATGTAATTAAATGCACTAAGCTACATACCATCAAAATTAATTCTGTGCATCATCAATGCTGGATTGGTCCTTAGATGATCTCTATGGTCTTTCCTAGATCTTAAGGTTTGAGAAATATAGAAATATCTAAGTATAAAAGCATTTACTTTGAATTTCCTCACATGGCCTTTCTGGAGGTTTCCATGGCATTGGTTCATGGTAGTCTATGTACTATTCTTATCTGAGTCTATAAGCCTAAGTTTCTTGCTCAGAATTGTGCATTAGGATTTTCTTTTTCTCATATTTGATGTCCTGAGCTGATCACATGTCCCCTCCTGACACAAGTCAAACAGTCCATTGCACTGAAGCCTGGTTTCAATAAACTCATTTTTTTTCAGGCTTCAGTGAGATTGGCCATAATAAAACATTACTTCCAAATGCCTATATCCATTGCTAGAAGGATGAATTCAATATTATATTGAAAGATTATTTCTCCCAGAATTTTTATCGAGTCAAATTAAATTAGCACTTTCCAACATTCAGATTATGGAAATAAGGATGGTGAGCTGAGAGCAAGAGATCGTCTTAACCAGTCAGTAAACATAGTTTTTGTTTGTTTAATTCTAAGACTTGAACCTAAATGCATAGCCTTCTGCAAGGTGCAAAATTAAGGATTATTGTTCTGAGGGAGAAAATCTCCATTGACACACAAAAAGCTGTCTTTCATTAAAGTTCTGTATTGATGACACTGAAATCAAATTTCACTAAAAAAACCCCGTCTTACTAACATTGGGGAGTGAGTGTTAATAACATAGGAGGTTGCGCTCCAGGATCTTCTTATACCACGTCTGAGTTGATTTTGCAAGGGAGCTCATTTACTGTGTTAACAAAACGTCATTTTTGTAGGTCTTATTAGAATCTTAGGAGGATCAATGAGGAGATGAGGGGGAAAGAGGCAACCTCCCTAACTCCAGGATTGAAGAGTACGAAAACATATGGCTCTGGTTTTCAACAGCCGGCCTGAACGGAATGCTTAAGCAAGAGAAAAGCTAAGATTTAGGAAAGTTAATCAATTTCAGTGTCTGAATTCAAGGTTCTTGGTTTTGTTTCCATTTAGGAAGCCTTCCAAGAGCAGCAGAGCCTTCTCTGTTGCCTTATCAGCTGAGCTGCTTGTGGCCTGTTCCCTCGGTTTAAATCAATACATGTGTTTTTGATATTTGGCAACCCAAGATTTAATTATGCAGCTGCAAGTTCCCCCACATAAACGAAATGCATCTTCAAGAAATAAAAACATTCAGAAACCATTTATAGTTTGAGAATACAAGTGGGTGAAAATCTATTCCCAACCTCTCAGCATTTTATTTAATTATGGGAGATTTTTATGTTACTGGAAATTGAAGTGAAAACCAAAATAAGGCTAGAGTTGATCCAACATTAGTTCATACTGAAAAATGAAGATGCTGATTGTATTCTAAGGAAGGAAATGAAATTATTATATTCAGAATTAATATTTTAGTTGTAACCTACATAAGGATTACCCGCCTAAATGCATAGAACAACAAATGAATTGATAGGATTTTGTCATTATTGTATCCTAAAAAGAGTACATACATATTTTATTAAAGAAACCAGAAGGTTGATTTTTTTAATATGCCAAGAGACTCTCTATAATTATTTACTGAACTTAAAACTTTGGCATTATTTAAACTGTTGAAAACACCCATGTTTTGGCATGGTTACATTCAAGTGATTAATTCAGCATGGTTTTACTCCTCACTGAATACCCCTGTCTTTTGCCGCAGAATTTGCTGGGTCCTGTGGTGTGGGCAAAATAAAATGTTGGAATGCTTCCCAGTTTTAATAGTCCCAATTTATTATTACCACTGAACCCTGATCAGATCATGGACTGGATTAGATCCCAGTTTTTCAAAATGCCCCAATTTATGGCTCTTTTAGAATCGTGGTAAAAATGTGTATTTGACTAAGGCTTTGGTTGCCTAAAAGAGATCCGGTTAATTACTTTTAGATTCTTATTAGATCATCACCACACGGAGTTATGAAAAATATTATTAGATGGTGTTTCTGAGGACAAGGTCATGTTCTCATTTTATGCCAACAGAAAGAAGCTATCAGATTTCTGGTTTTCATAGTATTAACCATCTCGATGAATGAAAAGAGATTTGCCATATCCCAGTAATTACTATTGATGCCTGTATTAGGTTAAGGATAGCCTCCTTTCCCAGAATAAGAATTAAAAACCGAGAGAGGGAGAGGGAGAGAAAAACAACACGAGCACAAGCACACACAGCATGATGGCTACATCCCACCACCCCTCATTCAGAGGCCATCTTATAAGATTTACCTGTAATTTAGAGGGATGAGGGGGTGAGACACAGGACGATGCTGGTGGCTGTACATTTATTTGATCTTTGTGGCACCTACCTTCTCAGAAATGCTTATGATCACCAAAAACTTTGGCACATTACTATATTCCTATAGACAGGAGATGGGAACACCTACACCCTAATGCCATGCCAGCATTTTTTATGAGCCAAAGTCCTTTTATGGAACTTGAATCAATGTTAGAAGTGCTGTATTAGCAACTACTTGTCAGCCGAACTGGATTAATTTACAAAATGAATCACTTGACTGGCGTGCTTTCCAATAGTCATTTAGACAAACTTCGAAGATCCAAGTACACCAGCTCTTTAAAAAGTGTTTTAAGGGGATACTCTTATATTCAGATACCCTGGAGTGGCATATTATGTTGTTGTATTCAATTATAGTGTAGTTGAGGTGCATTCTGAGAAGGAATTATACTAATCTACCTAGAACGATCCCATAGAAATATATAGAATACCTAATATGATTTAAAAGAGAAACTTGGAAAGAAGTTCTCAATTCTATTGATCTGACAATTTCGTTTTAATATACACATAAAAATATATTCAACATAATAAAAAAACTTTGGTCATTCACTAGACTTTATGCTAATCAGAGATACAGATATATTTGGTTCAATGGACGTTACCTACAGCAGTGGCAGAATTTGAAGGGAGCATTTTCTATGAAAGGTTTGGGTAACTATAACAAGGTAGAAGGAAGGCCTTTTGGGGTCTAGAATTTGGGAATGAGAGTCCAATTCTCATTTTATCAATTGTTTACATGCCCTTTGGATAAACCACTTTTGAGGATGTATTATTTTTAAAGTCCCTCTTTTTATTACCGTGAAATAAAATGGTAATAATAGTTCTTTAAGGCCTCCATTTTATACATTTTGTTTGGATAAAATGCTTTCTCACTGCTAACTTCCTTCAGAGAAAAAAAAATTGAATAAATAAAAGTTGAGTGAATCCAGAATATTGACTGTGGACTCGTTTGGGGCTGGGCTGTGTGCAAGCATACTTAATTTGCTAAACAAAAGTCCTGAAAACCATGGGCAAATCAAGCTTTTACAAATCAAATGGAATTTTCTAAAATTTTGAAAGTCCCTCACCTTCGTTTTGATTTAGACATGTGGTCTGTTGTATCCTGCTTTGGAGTGCTTCCATGACAACGCATCCACCCTGGAGGCCAAGAGCAGTTATTGTTCACATAGGCTGGCAAATTCTGCAAGTCGAAAGGATATTCAACCTATTGTCTCCCAGGATCTGCTGTTTCCCCCACCTATTGTCTCCCAGGATCTGCTGTTTCCCCCACCTCGCATTCTTTATCTAGAAATGCTAACCTAGGCCTGTGGTTTATAATCACCAAACTCTGAATATGCATTTTTGCAAATTTCCTGGGGACTTGTTTATAACAGTGGTTTTCAACTGGGAGTGCTGTTTCCCCCTAGGGGGCATTTGACAATCTCTAAAAACATTTTTAGTTGTCACATTGGAAGGGAGGTGCTACTGGAATCTAGTAGGTAGAAAACAATGATTTTCTCATCATCTTGCAATGCGCAGGACAGCCCCCTACAAGAAAGAATTACCCGGTCCTAAGTGTCAGTTGTGCAAAGGTTAAGGAACCCTATTTCAGATAAATAGATAATTAGATTATATAGATGTATGTGTACAGATATAGCTGGAAATATGCTATAAAGATTCAGTACCTCTCTGTTTGGACCCGAAGATGTGTATTTTAAAACCGTTTCTCAAGTAGTTGTTGTTTATACTATGATTGGGATGAGCTGGCCTTGGTGGTGGCCCAGGGCAGGCATATGGTCAAGTGGAAAGATTACAGGACCCAGGAGTGGATCACACCCGGGCGAAAGAGCTGACTTTGCACAAACTTACTATCAAGCTACTTACCTGCTTCAAGCCACTGTGTTCTAAACTGATAGCTGAGAAAAATAATGGTTGTGAAAAGTATTTATGAAGCAAGCACCTGGTTCACTCTAGGTGTTGGTGTTATTTTGTGACCAGCTCTGGGGATTAAAGACCCCAGATAATCCATTAAGTAGCGCTTCGGGAGCCCAGAAGGCTCTAAGACACAGCATCCATGAAAACTGCTGAATTGGATACTGTCATGATGAAGAAGGCCAACTTGAAAGCAGACTTTGCCCAGCTGGGAGTCATGCCAGATACTTCCATTCAAGAAGCTTCTCCTCATTTCTTATTGATCAACATTTGGAAGTCACACCTCAGAGTGAGCTTGGCATGAGATGGCAGCACAGTAGCGGGCAAGCTGGCTACAACCAGAGCTGGGCAGCCATGGAAACAAATTCATGGAGGAGGAGCACAAATGGCATGGATGACTGCTAGCCCCTTCAAGTCCACAGGTTGTGCGACTGCAGAAAACACTCGTAATCACAGTTGTTAAATTCACAAAATCCTCACTTTGCCTTTTCGTTTATATGTATTACATTAAGGACAGGGGGCCAACTCTGGCCTGCTAATATTTCAGACCCAGTCTTTGGTGGAAATAAACTGTTCAGTCACTCTCTCCCACCTACCTGTTCTTGCTCTGTACATTAATTACTTAATGACTTTACGTGCATCTGAATTGGCTTCAGATTGATGTCCAAAGGAACCTGACCCCTTTCCCAGGCTTGAACTGTTGCCTCCTTCTGCTTTGGGCCTTTTGTTTGATGCTAGTATTGAGACTTAAAGAGGCTGAAGTGGTTCGGGCCATGGCACAAAAGCCAGCTTTTCCAAGAGGTCACTTAAAAGAGCCTTTTTTTGTTCTTTTTAACAGTAATAACAATCGACTGTTTAGATGGAAACTGTACATATTTGTGTTCTTGGAGGATCTTAACAAATAAGTAATCATTTGCAAAGTCACGATTTCACAAATCATGAAGGAGAGATTGCTAAATAGAACAGGTTGCTGAAACGTGGATCAGTAAATAATAGCTTTGCTCAGCCGTTCCTCTCTAAAACTTTTAATGGCGTCCTGTTGCCTGCTATACACAGTTTAAATTCTTTGGTCTAATGTCTGACAGTAACTTAGCTTTCTAATTATAATTTCCACTTTGGGCCAAGATGTACTGTGTACTCCGGAATGTTCACTCGTTTTGAGATCGCCATGGCACTTTCCAGTCTCTGTGTCTTTCCTAATACTATTTCCCTCGCCTGGAATACACTCCTTCTGCCTAAGGTGGTCCAAATCAATGGAAATTCAGTAAAATCTCCTTTCTTCGCCTATACCTTCCCAAACAAACCCAGTTGGAAGAAAACTCTTCCACTAACTAACTAACTTGGGTCAAGTTACTTAATTTTGCTATCTTCAGTGTGTGTAACTGCAAAATGGGTATATAACCCCTGTAGCATAACAATATTATTGTGAGGATTAAATGAGATTCCCAGGTGAAGGATTCAGAATAGCGCCAGGCATAGAGATGGTCAGTAAATGGCAATCTTACCATTTTTCCCAGAGACAGTGTTTATTTGAAAGCAAATGAACATTCAAATCAAAAGGTGTTGGATCCAAAGCCAGCTCTTCTCTGCATTGCCCGTGCAGTCATGCATGTTTTGCTGAAGCCCTCTGAGCCCTGGCTTGCTCATTTGGAAAATTTTGTCCAAAACGAGAACTAATATCTAGCCTTTCAGAGTCCCTGTGAAATTTACATAAGATGAAAGAATGATAGCATGTAGAGCAGTTCTTGGCACGTGTTTTTGTTGTTGTTATTTTGCTGCACTGAATTTTAGGTGTTTGTGATTACAGACATGCCTTCTCTCCTTTAGGAGCTTGTAGATTCCTGGAGGCCAGGAGGACACTATAATCATGTCTCTATTTCTGTTAGCATCTACTACATTCTGTTTCACAAAGGAGGCCATCGATAAGCAGTTGTTGAGTAATGGACGAATGAATTAATGAACAAATATCAAACTGCACTAATTTTATTTTTCAAGTGAATCATCGCTAGAATGGCACCAAGAGGCAGGATAGGCAAAATCAGTGGTTGACAAAGCCGTATAGTTTAGAAAAGTAAGACTCCCCCTTGGGCTACGTCATGGTGTCAAGAAGCTCAAGGTCATTTGTAACTGAGGCAGAAGAACAGTGGGAATGGATCTTTGAAGCACAGTGGCCAGCCCATCAGGACTATTGACACTTGTTCTCCTATCACTGAACCAGATCCTGAGGACAGGACCTCAAAGTGAATGAAATTTGCCCACTTCTCAAACAAATGGAAAGGCTATGGGCTGAGAGAGTTTGTTTGTTTGTTTGTTTGTTTGTTTGTTTGTTTGTTTGTTTGTTTGTTTGTTTGTTTGTTTGTTTAAATTGGGCTTTTGCCTCCATCCTTTTCCATTGGCTTAAATTTAACCAGTTGAAATTATTTTTAGTACCATTCATTTCAACCTCTTAAACTAAGATATTTGCCTTTATAGCAGGGGTTCTCAACCTGTGGGTCACGACCCCTTTGGGGGTCGAATGACCCTTTCACAGGGGTCGCCTCAGACCATCGGAAAACAAAAAGATATTTACATGACGATTCATAACAGTAGCAAAATTACAGTTATAGAGTAGCAACGAAAATAATTTGATGGTTGGGGATCACCACAACATGAGGAACTGTGTTAAGGGGTCGCAGCATTAGGAAGGTTGAGAACCGCTGCTTTAGAGGGAAAACAAAATTGGATTGTACAGATGCGACACACTGTCCTTGGCTTATTCCCCATCTGAGGATGATCTTTCTTTTCTGTGCTGCATCTTGAGCCGATTCAATCAGAATTCACAGTGCAGATTATATTTCAGGGGCAAGCATAAAAACTGTAATGGAAATGGAGGATCATGAAAAAAGGCAACAGCCATTTGCAATATACCAGATGCCATAGAGCTACTCTCTCAGGGAGGTAATATTGCTAAAATCCTAGTCCATAATTAGGAGTCCACATTACCATTAAATTACAGTTTTTATCTCATAATTTCTTATTATACACTCTCCTGCAAATTCATAGCTTTCCTTCTTGTCTAGATCCTAATTCTCTTGAGACAGAGATTGTAACTTCTACTTGTTTCATTTCCTTACATCTCAGTAAAGAGAAGATATTTAGTAAAGTCCTGGTTGACTTTAAAGTATAAAATAATATCAGATTTAAAATAAGTTACTTATGAAATTGAAAAAATTGAGAAACTCCCAATAATTAGTGGGAAAATAATTAATAACTATGTACTAAAATAGAGTGCCTAAAATTCTTGCCTGTTTTTGAAAGTGTATTGTTCTGCTTAAAAATTACCCTGATTATAATAGTAAGCACGAGTTATACAAAGTAAAAAACAAACAAGTAGATAAGGAGTTGCTTAGAAAAATCACTTTTAAAAAATAACAGTGAACTCCATTATTGACAGTAACAACGGCTAATTAAAAATTCTATTAGTGAAGATGTAAAAGATGGCACATTTCCAATTCAGATTGACACTGAGGAGACAGAGATAATTGGTATTTGTTCAATAATCCTAAAATGTTTCACAGTCTCTAATAGAAGCTGTGATAGCCAGCGAAAGTTTCAAGTGCTAAAAAATATATATTCCAGGCACTTAAAGATATTTTCAGATCAAATAATGTGTCTTGCAAAAAACTGTAACATTTTAGCTGAATGAGCATCAAAGAATATTTTAGTGGATTGACTTTGTTTAAGGAACAAAATCACTGAGTCAAGAAAATGCATAGTGTAATTCATATGTTTTTAATCTGGTTATAGTGGATGTAATAAGAAAGTCAAAAGAGGATAATTTACTAGTTGGACTTTTAAATTTCAGAGCTGCATTTTGTAACAGTCATAGTAATGAATACATATTGAAAAAAATTCTGCAGTGACCATTAAATGTTCCACTTTGGAAAAACAAGATCATAGCTTTAACAAAATGCTTTTGTATTATAGTTGGCTGCTTTGGGCATTATTAAACCCAAATTAAACATGTTGCTGTATTTTTTTACATAGCAGATTAAAAACTTGGTGTAGTCATGTTTCTAATTTTTATCAGTTCTATCCCCAATACTTTTAGATTTACCTTGTCAATTTCAAAGGATGGATAGAAAGGCCTAACAGAGAAAGGCATTAACTGAAACCTGAACATTCTAAAAAATGTTAAAAAATGGGCAGTCAGGTATTGAGGAAGCATAATTCTTCCTTTCACCAGCAAACATAAATTCAATGCCAAGAAAACTGATATTATGCTAAAATATTTTCTGCCTTAAATATGTATATGACTTAAGAGAAAAATAGATACGTAATACCAGTGACCAATTCATATTATCAAATGAGAAATATTCAGAGGAAATAAATACACTCTATTGGAGCTAGTCACGTAACCCTCATTGATCAATCCGAAATTACCTCCTGCACTTATCAATTATCACAGTTCACTCAACTGTAGTTTACATAAGCTTGGCTCTGCCTAAGTCCACAGAAAATTTGTTTTTTAAATGTGACACAATAAGCCAATATGGGGTGCGAACCAAAGTGAAAATAAAGTTATCAAAGACATACTTAGAGATTTTGCTTCTAAACAAGGGAGGAGGAACACATTTTGCTAAAAGCATGCCAATTAAGAAGGGAAAATTGAGAAAGATCTCCAAATAATCACAAATTAAAAATAAAATGTGTAGCATGTTTTTACAACTTTTCTGAAGCACTTGAAAACATACGAAACTATGTAGACATGTTTACGATTCATTCTATTTACGCATTCATTTTTACATTGCCTTATAAGCAGATGACACATGAAAGGAATTTTTTTCATCTAACAGACTATGAGAAGCAGTTTCAGGCATAGACAAGCTGAGGAACGCTTAAGTTTTATTATTTTGTGGCATCAAAGGACATCTTTCTGGTATGAAGAGAACTGGCTAAAAGTTTTACTGTTTGTGGGAATATCTGTAATTCTGTGACCCTGCACGGGTGTGTGTGTGTGTGTGTGTGTGTGTGTGTGTGTGTGTCTTTGTGAGATTGATAATTACATAGATAAATACTATTCATATAGTTTTAATATGCCCAGTACTATACTTCTTAGTCCCCTCTTGAGCCTTTAATAACCTTTCCTTGACTGAATGGAAAAGTAGCAGTTTTTCAAGTTTAAATCAATTACTGCACAGCATCAGTTTATATGCTGTATAAAAGGACACTCATGAAGAGAATTGGGGACTTGGAGGGAGAGGGAGGTATTGAAAAGAAAAGGAGAGACACGGCAGTATGTGTGGGTGCCAGAGTGGAAGACCCTGGGGAGAAGCCAACAGTCCCCCTTCCTTCCACACTTCATCCCTAAAATGCGGCTGAAGGCCTGGGGCCCACAACTGAGTAGAAGTCGATTGGTTAGTTTTAGTCAATGAATGCAGCTGGTTGGCTCAGATAGTTAGGGCAACATGCTAATAAGGTTGTACTCTATATAAACTATACCCCTTTATGGACCATGGATACATTAAAAATCGGTCCATACCTGTAGTGCTCCAAGTGCTGTAAGAGATAATAAGGACTCAGAGATTCATTTTCTTAAAAGCAGGAAAAGGGGTCTTTGTCATCAAGCAATTTGTAATTCCTAGAAATAGCCCAAAACTGTACCTGCAACCTGAGGTGAACCTCTAAAATGTGTTCTCTTGGACAAAGACCTTCAAGCTAAGGGGACAAGTGAACCCCTATTTTCAGGGACAACCCCTGAGAGGACACAGGAGCATATCATCTTTATGTACGAAAGGTGGCATGTTCCATCCCATACGTAGTTTATTCAGAGCACCTCTTTGCACCCATTTCCTCCCAGCCTCCAGACCAATCCCTACCTGCTGGAGCCGTCCTTGGAGGATCAATCAAGCCCCTTTGACCTTTCATCGAAGTGCAGAAATGTCTCTAAATCTGCTCTATGTAACAGTTCTGGGTACCATTCAGACAGGAAGTATGCTAGAGGCTGGCCTTCTGGAAGAGCCCTCATCTGAGGTCTTTATTGAGTCCCGGCATGCATTCGAAGATTTAGCAAACATGTTTCCTTCTAACAGGCAGTACTCCTTTGGATAAACTATTGCGAATCTTTACCATCTTGTATTCACTCTCTTTTTTTCTTTCCTTTTCTTGTTTTTCACATTTCTCATATGAAAGGGTCACTTCACTTGAATATTTCCCCATTCCGGTTACACAAGCACAAAAGAAAGATTTGTATTTCGATGAATACTAATATTTTTGATCCCCTGAGGAACCAACAATCTATTTTACATTCCTGGATCTTTTTCCTCGGGATAAGCATCACGTCTTTGAATCTGAAGTTAAATTACAATAATATGAAATTTTTCTACTTACAGGATTTGGACAGATACTTTCTGCTATGATCCACTTTTGACTTTTTAATTATTTTTGGCCTGAACTCTTCAATAATTCAGCAAATATTAATTGAGGCGCTAGGCACTTAGGGGGAATAGCAAGATGAGAAAAACACAACCTAGCCCCTACCCTCAAAAGTTCATGATTAGGAGAAAGGAGAGAGACCAATACACAACTAATTACAATACAGGTAAACTGTGATAAATACTGTAATGGGATAGAAAAATGCTGCATGATCTCAGAGAAGGCCGCCACGAATAGTGTTATAGCTGGGACAATAGAACAGACCCTCTTTATCATCCAGTATTTCTAGACACTTGCAATGAAATCATTAAAATCAATTCTAAAGTACAACTTTACTGTGCAGCAAATTGAAAGAGACTTTTAAAAATTTTAATTCTTAGTCCCATCAATAATATATGATATTTTTGTTACTAACTAGAAAGGAATTTAAGACTCAGGAAAATTTTTCATTTGAAATCGAAGGGATTTTCCAAGCAATCAGGGTGTTTTCTGTTATAGTTTCTTTCTCTAAAGCTGACAGAGGAGACAGTTGAAAAGTTTAGGGCAAAACTTTCTGGGAAAGTAGTCATTAGTTGAGTCAAGCAGATGACTTCAGTTTCCAGTTGTCTGGTGAAAGTTTTGCCAAAATATTTCTGTTGCTACGTGGGTTACAAAATGCCTATTTGTATATGGGTCTATAAGCTACGTATATGTGATAATATAGCACCATATTCAAAAAGGGTAGAGCAAATTCAACTTTTGTTACATTTTCGAAAAACTGAAAAAACTAAATAGGGTGACAAAAGGCCATTTTCTTCCCTTCTGTCCCATAGATTGGCAGAGGTATGGCAGACCCAGGCTGCCTGAACGAGCAAGTTCCCTAAAATTATATTCCAGTACAATTCACTTACCCTTTAAACTTTTTTAGGTTAGTGATTATACCAAAACTTCATTAATCTGAACTGAACAACTAGATTCTTTTCCAGTTCTTTTGAACACATCACTCATAGGGGGAAAAAATAGGAGGGAGAATCAGGAGAAAATAAGTCACCCTCTGCGGTGCCAGACCCAAGGTAGGCACTCAGCAAGTGTGGATTAAATGGATCAAGTGAGCTTACAGCTAATACTTAGTTACTCCATTGTGACTCTTCAATATCCCAGGGGTTACGGGATGAATATTAGAGCTGAGAAGGATGGCCTTTAAGTGATGCCTTTCCTCAATCTCCTAAAAAAAAAAAAATCTGTTCAGCACATCCAGTTAGGGCAATTTAAAGGATTAGTATGTTTTAGAAAGATTTGCAGTCAACAGATTCAAACCAGAAGCACTTGCTGCTTTGCTGTCAATCAAGATGAAAATTTAATTAACCATAACCCCCCCCCACCCCCATCCCCTGAGCCTTTGGCCAATCCAGATTATACAGCATTTATTAAAAGTATCTACTCTATCTAGGGGTCTGAGTAGAACTGTGAAGGAGCCAGGGGAACTGTGTATATGCTTTTCAAACACCATTAGTTGTATCTGCATGTGACGATTACCTAAGGATCTGTTCTCTCTGCGACTTCCCCCTCCCCTATATCAAACATGGAGGATTATTATTATTATTATTGTTGTTGTTGTTATTATTGCTTACAATCATTATGTGCCAACCACACTCTTCTAATAGCTTTAGTTGTAGTATTGAGTCATTTAGCCTTCTCCCTTTGAGGTAGGTACTATTATATTTGTCATTTTATAGGTGATGGAGAAGTTAAATAATTTGCCCATGGTCACAAATCTAGATCGTGACAGAGCTTGGTTCCAGACCCAGGCTGCCTGGCTCTATAAACTATCCTGCTTCTGCATTTCTGAAATAACAGCATGTTAGCATCTCCACCAGCAGCTGCTGGCCTACTTGGAGACAGGCCTTGCTTCAGGGGCGCTGTCAGGGTGAGAAGGCTGCCTCCTGTGAAGATCTGAAGGCAGAAATACACATGTAAATTTCACTCATTAAAACCATCATTAATTTATTGAAAGTGAATTGTTATTATTTCAGGGACAAATGCATATTGGAATATGCTGATTATTTTAATGAACCAAGAGACTCTTCTGGGACACTTCTGTGTATTCACAGGCAGGTCACTGTAGACTTTCTAAGAAAGGGACTAAAAAGATTGCTGCTTATTTTCAAGCTTTGCTTTGTTAAAACTCAAAAGAAAATGTGTACTGTCTAATGTATTTGGGGGAGATGATAAGATATCTTTGTTTAGGAAAGGTCTGACACCATCGGTTTTAAATCCATAGTCCTCCCCCTGGAGTATCGTTTCTTGTGTCACAGATGTCAGCTGCCAGGACCAGCTCGTGTAGGCGTTGTACACACAGTAATGCCTCCAATACAATTGTTACATTTGACATTTACATCCATTTGTGTAGGTTTCTTCTTCTGTGTTCCACAGTAAACTTATTTTTATGTTTAATCTCTTTATGACACACGTACGAAAGCTTCCAGAATTTGCCTTACTTTTTCTTTTTCTGTGCTGTAGTGTGTGAGGTTGGTTTCATTGCTTATGTTTCTACATCGCAGAAAAGATTAACATTGACACATCATCCTAAGCTCTGAAAGACAATAGACCATGCCTATACTTTTGTTTGTTTGCTTTTATCAATTCTGTTCATTTATAATCTGTGTTCGTTTTCACTGCTCTGTAGCAAATTATCACAAACTTTGTGGTTTAGAAAAACACAAATGTATTCTCTTACAGTTCTGGAGGCCACAGTTCAGAAATCAGTTTCCTAGGGATAAAGTCAAGGTGAAAGCCAGGCTGGTTCCTTCTGCAGACTCTAGTGAAGAAGCCATTCCCTTGCCTTTTATTTGGCTGCCTGCGTCCCTGGCTCATGGCTCCTTCCTCTGTCTTCAAAGCAGATCTCTCTAATCTTTGCTTCCATTGTCACGTGGCCTTCTCGCTCAGACTCTGCTTCTCTCCGCTTCCATCATCACACTATTGAGTGCCTACCAGGTGCCAAGCACGGTGGTTCTGTCAATAAACAGGCCAATGAGTCCCTGCTTTGGGAAGTTTACATTCTTGTAAACAGATGAAAAAGTTAGAATCAAGTAGTGGTAGAACTATAAAGAAAATACAATAGAATAATATGATAGGAAGATGGGACTGGGAAGGGCTTCTGAGATGCCCAGACTGAAATCACAGTGATGTGCCAGCCACAGGAAGCCCTGGGGGCAGAGGGTTTCAGGCAGAAAGAACAGCAAGTGCTAATCAAGCCTGAGGCAGAACAAAGCCACGCGGTTGGAGTTTGATAACTTATGCCAGAGAGTGGCTGGCATAAGCTAAAGTCATGGAGGACTTGTGTCTGATAATATAGCCTCATACATCATAGCAAGGCGATTGAATTTTATCTAAGTGTCAAAGGAAGACTGGGAAGTGTTTTAAACAGAGAAGCAGTTAAACTTTTATTCCTTAAGAGTCATCCAGGGAGGGGAAAAAAGGAAGGAAAAGAAAAGAAAAAAGAGATTATGCAGGCTGCTATCTAAAGAATGGATTCTCCCTGCAGGGAGATATCTAGCCATACCCTTCCTCCTTTAAAAGTATTCTCTTTACTGCTATTAGATGGAACCTGAATAAGATCTAAATCTCAGGTAATAAGAAAGGAAATTAGGAAGTTTTCCTACATCTTAAAACTCAGACCACTGCAGCCCCCTGCTAACCACGATTTAAAAAAAAATGCCATCTTGCCCTTATTTCCAACATTTTACAGTCACTTTGACAAATTTATGCTTCCAATAAGAGGTAAATCAACCCTCTTTTCAAATGTTAAGAGATTTCATATACTAATTAAGGACAAAACCAGAGCAAAGGGCCACTAGGCAGACCAAGGAACAGGGAGCCAGTCGAATAATGGAATGCTGTGGTCAGACCCGAGAATGACCACTCAAAGGAGTGTGTCTGACATAATGTCTGATGGTTTTTGTGGAGGAATAAATGAGGCTAGATCAGACATTAGATGTCCATGTGCAAATACCTATTGACTCTCATATCACATAAAAAATCCTCACTGTAATTCTTAAGACCATGTGCATGTAGCATATACTCCTTTAAGAAGCCTCCCTCAAACTACACCCAGGTTGAAACCAGTGGTTGTGGCTGAACACTTCTCCTCAGCACCCATTGGAGCATGAATGGGGTCATTCCTCACAGCTACCTTCTTACCTAATTGCCCAACAAATCATTGTCACCGCAGACACAACAGGCACCACCTGGGTTAGCTTGTTGGACTTTCTCTGATGGCTCCGTGGTGGTGATCATCTAAGGTGGTCGGTGGCTTTTCCTCACGTTCCATCCTTAGCACGTACGTGGAGGAGGGCCAGATGGCAAGGATGTTCCTGGTGCCTGCTCATCTTAGAGCTAGACCCCTATTAAGGAGACCCTGCCACAACCCTTTGGGAATTAGGAGGGGACTTTAGTTTGCAGACGTGATGGGCAAGCCTGTGATTCTTCCACCTGTCACTCCAGTGTTCCCTGTCCTTTTAATCTAGCCGAGCACAGTTTTGGGTACATAGGAAACACTCAATAAATGTTGGAACCAAAGAAACCAAATTAACGGACAGGTTCCATTTTTTAGCATGTGTTTGGACTTGTGAAAATATTCCATATGGTTTCTCTAGGACAAAGTCATATCTTGAAAAGGCAAACATGACAATCCTAATAAGCACTGCAGAAAATACAGTAGTTTAATAAAAGATTTTTGCTGAGCTGATTAAAGTCTCATATAAATAGGATGGGGGGGGCTGTACTTTCTGCTCTTTAAAACTCTTCATTATGCAGGGAACACAGCTTTTCAGAATAAGAGTGTCCCTCCCTTGTTGGCTGGATGGAGATGTTAAGCATAAAGTGGTGTTTATCCTTGCCTCAGATACAGACATGTTTCCATCCCTAACACAGTTTTTCCAGGCATTATGAATTCAGCAGTACTCCTAGAACACTTCGTAAACCCAGAGTTGTTTCAAAGAAGATTCTGTGTGACCATGGCCTTGAGACATCTGGCATTTATGGCTAAGAAAACAAAGGAAATAAAGCTACATATGCTGTGGGGATGTCCATGTTCCCCATGCATCAGCACATTTTTATGTGCATAAGTTTTTAAAGACAAAGATCAAAGACATGTCCAGGAGAGCACTGGCCAGGTGTGAAATTCCAGGTGACAAAATGGAAGGAAAAGAAGAGTTAGAAGGGAAAGGAAATGTGGCCAGTTTCCTTTTATTCTCTGTATGCTTCCTGTTTTCTCCCCCAGGAAGTTTATGTAGACGTGCAGTACCTCAACCCATCAGCAGTCAGGATTTCTCTGCATTTTTTCCATATGGTGGCACCCACCACCGTGTCAAAGGCCAGTCATTTATTTTTGCAGATATCCTAGGATTTAAAAGTTCTGTATTCCAGATAATTTTTATATGGAACACTTATTTTCCACAGTGTTACAAATAGTGGAAACATAAACTGGGGGAATTATAAAAAATAAGGCTATTTCTTGCTACGTACAAACATCCTAACAATAAGTATAAAGAATAAGAATAAAATGCATCAATAACTTATGAACTTTATCCAACCAGCAGAGCCGTCTCAAGTTCAGGTTCTTATAGCTCTTTCTTCAGTGTTAGTCTGGCTAGCAACCTGGGGTATCTTTTCATGTCTTCACTGCCTAATGACACCATTTGTAGGGTCACTGTCGAGGAGTGCTGTAAGGGAACCATGCATTATCAGAGAAGATAGTTACCACTCTGTCATTTGTTCCCCTCACCCTCTCTCTCAGGCTAATTTCCCAATGAAAGCTAAGGATGTTTACTAAGCATTTCTGAGAAATTTGTCCACATTATGAGAATACAAATTACAGGAACTCGGTACATTAGCAATGGAGGAAGTTTAATGGGTCTGGGAAAGGTATAAATTTAGGGAAAATGTAAATTGCAGTAATAAGAGAGCCTTTGCTGAATGGCAATTCTCTTGAAATGGTCGTGTTTAGTAGCAGTGGGAAAATACTAGAGAATCTTGCTATTTGACATTGTAAAAAAATGCACCTAATAGGTCGGAATTGAAAATGACTGTCACAGTTATAGAATATGAAATACACACAGTTGCAGATGAGTCAAAACCACTTGCTATGAGAAATTCAGTAGGTTCTGGACCATGTGGGATATGGGAATCTTTCCTGTGGTCTTCAAGCCTTTGCAAAGAGCCAGTTAACCTCCCAGGGATCTCCAGAATTAGAATGTTCTGGGATCACCCCTGACTCTCGTAGGCTTCCCAAACTTCATTGCCTTGACGTGCTTTCATGAGCATCAGCATGTCCTTTGGCCTATGACGTTTGGCAAACTATGAGTACAAAGTCATGTATGATATTCATGTTGATGTACAGTAGTCACAAGGCATAGCATTATTTGATTCTGCAAATCGTGAAGCACTCAATGTGGTGTGTGTGTGTGTGTGTGTGTGTGTGTGTGTGTAAAGAGAAAAAACATGAAGAAAAAGTCTACTTAAAAGATTCAATGAACAGCATTAAAGAATTTGCATGTCAGTATAATAGAATATAAAATTTACAGAAAGTGTATCTATTTATTATAAGAGAAATGATCAATTATCCCATCAATCTAGTTCCCTTACCACATGAGGTCTCATTTAGGCCGACAAGAAAAATGCACAGGACAGAAGATCACTTAGAAAATGTTATAGATACATACCCAGGCAGCGATGAGAAAATGGTGAAAGCTATTAATGCAGTTAAAATAGTTTTGTTCAAAAGATGAAACATTGATCACAAAAATTGCAACTCTGCATTGGTTGGTCAGGGTAATAATGATAGTAATAATAATAAAGCAGCTGTGATTGTTCTTGGACAGGTCTATTGAAGCTTTGAAATGGCATTCGTGAGGAAAAGCTGAAGAAACTGGGCCTGTTCACTGGAACAAAGGATAATTGTAGTGACCTAATTGCAGCTTCTATTATAAAAGCAGAAATGATAGCAGGACAAATTATCTTCACTGTCAAAAAAAAGAGAGCTTTACAGCAGGTAGTTTGTAATCTGTTTTAATGATACTACTTCTTTTACCCCAGACATCTCCCCTGAAAAACCTTTTCTGACCTCAGCTACTGTCACCACTCCAGGTAGCAAATCTCTTCTTCTACCGTCTATTCATCTCTGTCTCTGCTGTTTGGGCTCACACCGTAGCAACAAAGAGAATCCCAGTGGTTACATTTTCGCAGCACTGGTCAAGTCAATCAGAACTATACTGTGGACACATCCTGCATGAGACCAATCAATCAATAAATAGCATGCAAAATTAACAACCTTTTATAAAGTTGTTGAGGGTAAAGTATAAAGTATGAAATACAAATCAATAATTTTAAGTGAAATCCTAAAAGGCAAAAAAAAAAATGTATGCAACTTATAAGTGCTAATATTGCAACTACACAAAGGACTTCAAAAAACTGAGGGGAAAAATGACAATCTGATGGGAAAAAATGGTCAAAAGATAGGGACAGCTCACAGAAGAGGAAATGAAAATGGCCCTTAAACATATGAAAAGATACTCAGAGTCACATAATAAGAGACTGCTAATTAAAACTTCACTGAAACAGCACTTCTCACCTGTGTTTATCAAAAATCTCAGAGCTTAACAACATATTCTGTGGGTGACACCGCAGAGAAATAGGCACCCTCCTACATTGCAGGTGGTAATGCAAAAGAGAACAGTTATGGAAGGAAATTGTTATAATCTAGGAATATTAGATGTGAGCTTCTTTTTTTTTTTTTCAGCTGAGCCATCCTGCCACCTGTTGGCAGCTCAGCAGCAACTCAGCTCAGGCCGGGCATCAAACCGCTGTTGCTCAGAGCTCAAACTTTTGAGCGAGCTCTTAACCAACTGAGCCACTCGGCCGGCCTGAGTTTCTTTTTGACCCAGCAATCTTGTTTCTATGAATTCTTCTGAAAGCTGTAATGGCAAAAATATGGACTGACTTTTGCATAAGATTTATCATTAAGGCATTATTTGTAATAGTAAAAGATTGGAAATACCAGATGTCCAAGAATATGTGACTCAATGGATAAACAAAAACATGTCCACACAGTAGACTACTATGAAACTTAAAAAAAAAATGAGAAAAATCTCTGTTCATTAAATGGAGTCTTCTTCTGGACAGTGCTTGTGAAAAAGCAAAGTAGAGGAAAAAATGTACAGTATTCTACCTTTCATGTGAGAAAGAAGGAATATAAATATATAACCATGTTTGCTTTCACTTGAAAAATAAACAAGTATAGTTATACTGTTTAGGATAGTGAAAACTAGTGGAAGCAATATACCTATAAGTTGTATATAGTTGAAGTTGGAAATATAAATGTTTTACATACTTAACAAATGAAAATAAATCCTAAGGAAAAAAGCAATCCCTAAATATGGAAAACAAACCAAAACGAATAACCCAACTAAATCAAATTGGCTGCATAGCAACTCAGGAAAAAGAACTACTTCAAGTGAAATTAGAACACAGCATTTTGACTCTACATAACTAGTGAGGTATATTTTGACAAAAAAAAAAAAATAGAGCTATGAACATCTTAAATTTCATTCAATAATTTGTTAGCAATATTGGTATTATTTTAAAACTATAATGTAACATCATATATAGAATACATATAATGTCATTGGTATAAAGAATCAAGATTTCTCATTTAAAGAAAACAGAAACGATAAAATTTTTAAAGTAAAGTCAAAATTCAGTAATATTATATTTGAATAAAAAATATCAGTATAGACTTGTGACTGTTTTCAAAAAGGCATATATCCTAGTCCTTTCCATAGGAAAGGTGTAGAAGCAGTGACAACCCAATGGCAGTGAGCTGCCCTAGAGCCAGATTGTGTTCTCTAGATATACTTTCCCATTAAAGAGAAAGAATTCCTTGGAGAAATGGCTGCTTTCAGGATAAGGACACAAGGTATTCAACAGGGAGCTGGAACAGCTTATTTGTCAGATAGCAAGGAAATTATCAGTGATAACTGGGTCAATCAAAAGAACAAAGGAACCAACATAAAGTAGTCCATATTGACTAAATCTTGGACAATTTGGGCAACAAAAAGGGTAAGGGATGCAATTGATTGAAAATCCGAAATATGTGTTTTCTAAAAACATAAATTCATAATGATATTCAAAACCCCCATCTCCCCCAAAAAGGTAGATAACAACTCATTGGTCACCACTGAAAATATCTCAGGTACTAATTCCTTACTCTGAAAATTAGCAATTAAAATGTTCATTCTGCCTTCCCTGTACTATGTATAATTCAGGATAATCAAAATACCCAAAATTTTGAGGAAAAGAGTTTTTGTTTGTTTGTTTGTTTTTTACAGAAGAATTCCAACTAATAAATGTAAAAGGAATAATGGCATTGTAAAATGATCATTTAGCAATCCCTGATGAAATAATTCAAGTAAAAATCGATGACAGAAATGATTCAGAGGACTTTTGCAAATGGAGACATCAGTTTGTTGCCTTTGCATCACTAAAGTAAGACAGCCTGAGATTGTATGCCTATTTTTTTTCCTGGTTTTATTTTATTTTAATTTTTTATTAGTTTCAGCTGTACAACACAGTGCAATAGTTATACTTTTTACCCCTCAAAGTGACAAGCCCCCTCCCCCAATCTGCCACCCCACTCCTCCCCATCCCAATATCATACGTATCTATTACAATTCCATTGACTTTACGCCCACACTATACTCTACATCCCATGACTATATATATTCAATTATAGTTGACATACAATATTATACAACATCAGCTTCAGGTGTACAGTGTAGTGATCAAGCCTCTACCCCATTCATGAAGTGGTCTCCCTAACAACACATGACCATCTGACACCCTACAAAATATTTACAACATTATTAATTATATTCCCCGAACTGTCTTTCATGTCCCTGTGGCAATACTATAGTTACTTATGTACGCTATCTAATCCTTCCCCTTCTCCCTCACCCCCATCCCCCTCTATTTTATTTTATTTTTGATATGACACAATTTAAAGCACATACACTACTTTTACGATATTTGTATGTTTCCTAGGGTTGCTGTAACAAATTTCCACTACCTTGGTAGCTTACTACCGAAATTTATTCTCTCCTAGCTCTCTCACAGACCAGAAGTCTGAAATCAGACTTGGTTCCTTCAAGGCTCCGAGGGAGAATGTATTCATACCTGTCTCTTAGCTTCCAGTGGCTGCCAGCAATCCTTGATAGGTCTTGGCATTTAGACATATGTTCCAATCTCTGCCTCCATTTTCACATCGTCTTTTCTTCTGATTCTTTATATCTTTTCCTGATTATAAGGGGGACACTTTTATTTGGGCAATCCAGCATGATCCCATCTCAAGATCTTTAACTTAATAATTACATCTATGTAGACTCTTTATCCAAATAAGTTCATATCAACAGGCTCCAGGTGGACATAACTTTAGAGGGACCAACATTCAACCAACTACTGTACTCTTCCCCCCAAAAAAGTGTTGAACCTGAATCTAACTGAGCCTCTAGCTGCACTAATACAGTAGCCACTGGTCACATGGGGCTATTTAAATATAAATTAATTAAAATCTGTACTTTAGTCACACTAGCCACATTTCAAGTGCTCAGTAGCCTCATGTGGCTACTATATTAAACAGCCCATAAAGAGAACATTTCTATCATTTCAGGAAGACCTGTTGGGCAGTGCTGCTCTAGCATTACCTTCCATAAACTGGAAATGTGTGAGGTAGAGGAATAAATGAAATCGCACCAAATCCAGCATGTGGGGCCACCTACAGGACAATCTGCCTGGCTTCTGCCACAATCCAACAGCATGGACAAATTAAAAAGCGAAGGAAAAAGAGTACAGTTCTATATAGGAAGCGAGACTTAAAAGACAGACACAAAGTTAATGTGTGGGTGGTTTTTGGAGCCTGATCCAAATGAATCCAATGGGACAGAGAATGTTTTTTAGGCCCCTGTGGAAATGTGTTTATAAACTAGGTATTAGATGGCATTAAGGAACATTGTTCTTTTATTTTTAGTTTTTTTTTATTATTAGTTTCAGGTGTACAAAACAATGCAACAGTTCTCCTTTCACCCTTCACAAAGTGACAACCCCCCAACGTTCATTGTTAAGCGAGATAAAGGCCTTGTAGTTATATAATAAAATGTTTATGGTTTTGATATGCCTTCTGCAGTATATGGGGGATAAACAACTAGGATTTGCTTTCAAAATACTTGGCACAAAAAGTTTAAAAAAAGAAAAAGCAGATGAACAGTGCAGCAACATCTTTACTGAATATGGAACGAGGTGATAGGTATATGGGGGGTCATTGTACTATTATACCTACTTTTGGGTATCTGAAAGCTTTCACTATGTACATTTTTAAAATGTGACCATGTTTGATTGTAGTGCGTGTAAATGAAGGAAACATTAATATTGCAGTCAAACACCCCCCGTGGAATGAGAAATCCAGTATCTGCTACTTAATAAATGTGAGCTCTCAGAGAAAATACGTAACTTCTCTGGACCTCAGTTTCCTGGTCTGTAAGTAGAGACTGCAAAGCCTTATGAGAATTAAGTTATACAGCATGGGAAATTACGTCACAAACGTTATTAGTGTCTGTCCTTCCTGCGGGATAGATGAAATACCAGGTAGAATGGGCTCCTGTGTGTAGCACAACCTCCCTAATTTGGAGTGTTTGGAGGACAGTCCTAATTATGGGATTTTTTTATATGTAGTTTTATTTTTAGCTCTTGGATCCAGCTACTTCTTACCATCTCCACTGCCACACCTCCATCGAAGCCACCAACATCTCTCACCTGGATTATTGTAAATAGCCCCCTAACTGGTCTCCATGGCTCTTTGGCACCCCCATCACATTCTTAATATAGCAGCCAAAGAGATCCCTTTAACATGGAAGTCAAGTCATATCACTCCATTGCTTGAAACCTCCATCTGGCTTCCTACCTCACTGAGAGTAAAAGCCAACGTCTTTACCATGGCCTGTATGCGCTGAGCCACCGTTCTCCTCTGTCTGTCTGTCTCCTCTCTCCCTCGCACTGCCCTCCTTGCTGTTTTGGGCACTTGCCTGCCTCAGGGCCTTTGTACTTGTTCTCTTTTCTGCCTAAAGCTCTTTCCAAGTTATCTGCACAGTTTCACCCTCCTCTTCTTCAAGCCTTTCATTTCATGTTCTCAGTGGTACCTTTTCTTTCCTCATATTTAAGAGTGTATCCTTCCCACCCTACACCCCAACCCTCCTACCACCTTTCCCAATTTTCCCAGTTTTATTTTCCTCTGTAGCACTTACTACCATTTAACATTATCTTTTGTTTAGTTTGTAGTCTGTTGTCTGTTTCTGCCTCTCCTAACTAGATTATGAATTCTACAAAAACAAGGATTTGTATGCATTGCTGAATCTCCAGCATCAAGAACAAAACTAAAACATATAGATGCTCAATGAATATTTGTGGAACAATGACTGCAGAAACTTGTAATTGACTTGAAACAAGTTGTCTTGTCTTTAGAGGAAGTGTTTATGGGTCAATAAGACTGATATGTATTTATCAAAATCAATATCTGGTTTGTAAATTAGCACTTTGGGAGTGTTTAAATTGCTTGGAAAAGGGTGTGTTTACTTAAGCAATTTAAATATTTTCCTAGCAATCACACTCATTCTGATCATTTGTTATAATTTTTGTCGATGATGTATTTAAAAGGAAAAGAATAATATATTAGTAAGTTAGAGTTAATGGCTCCAATTTGTTAGATTTTTATCACATGGCTTTTAAAGGTGCATATAGCATAATTGGCATTTATTTTTGCTTTTATTTTCATTTTTTGTTTTAAATTTTTTAAAGTATAATTTACATACAGTGAAATATCCAGGTCTTAAGAAGGAGAATATTATATTATCTATTTTATTTTGATGAATGTATTTCAAAATACTGAATATTTCTGGGCTGGCCGAGTGGCGCGATGGTTAAGAACTGGCTTGCGACGCCTGAGGGCCCCAGTTCGGATCCCACATATGAGCACCAGTGACACTGCCCTCTACAGCTAAGATGCTGAACAACAGCTCAACCTGGAGCTGGGCTGCTGTGGGTCGCCAGCAATGGCTAGGCTGTAGCCCCTGCTGCAGTGGGTTGCCATGGGCTACCGTGTGTAGCCAGCAGCCAGCGTGAGCAGCCAGCAGCCGCAGTGAGCGGCAGTCCAGAAGCCAGGTGACTGATCTGCCTCGCCTGGGAAGAGTGCAATGATGGTGCCAACTTAGGCCAGTGAAGCAACGTCCTCCACAACTAGACTGAAGAACAAAACGACAGCAACTTGTCTGTTCCCCATCCCCCAATTCCCCAGCACTGTTCCCATCCCCCCAATTCCCCAATAAAAAAATCTTTAAAAAAAAACAAACAAACAAACAAAAAAGAATATTTCTATCACCCGAAAATGTTCCCTCATGCCCTTTCTCATTCAGTGGAGCACCCCTCCATGAGTAAATGATCAATCTGATTTCTCTCACCATGAGATTGTTTTACCTGATCTAGAATTTCTTATAACTGTAATCATGTAGTACGTTCTCCGTGTGTGTCCAGCTTCTTTCATTAAGCATGAGAATTTTGAGATTCATCCCTGTTGTTATTTCAGTAGGCTTTTTTGTTGTTGCTGATTGATATGCTGTTTGTCATATGACTGTACCATTGTTGGGTTGTCCATCCTGCCGGTGGACATCTGTTATTCCCAGGTCATGCTATGATGCATAAAGTTGCTCCCAAATATTCTTGAAGGATTTTTGTGGGTGTATGTTGTTGTCTTTCTGCGTAAGCACCTGAGAGGTGAATTGTTGGACCATGGCTTCAATGCATGTCTAGTTTCATAAGGAATTCCCAGACCTTTCACCAAAGGGATCGTGCCATTTTATACTTCCGGCAGTAGCGTATCAAAGTTCTGGATGGTCCACATCCTTTCCAACATTTGGTATTATCATTCCTTTTCGTTTTGGTAAGGGTGTCTCTCTGTGATTTTAATTTGCGTTCCCCTGAGGACTTATAATGTTGAGCACATTTCCTTTGCTTATTGGGCATTTCTAGATCTTCCTTTGTATCGTATCTGCTTAAATCTTTTGCCCAGTTCTCCTTGGGTTATTTTTCTCTTTATTATTCAGTGGCAAGTATATATATATATTTTTTTATACAAACCGTTTGTTAGAGATGTGTGTTGCAAAGATTTTCTCTCATTTTGCTTTTCATTTTCTTGATGCTTTTTAACGAGAAGGTTTTAATTTGGGTGATTTTTTTCTTTTTGGTTTTTCTGTTTTTAATGGTTTTTTTCTTCCGTGTTTCATGCTTTTGGTGTTCTAAGAAATGTTTGCCTACCCCAAAGTTGTGAAGATATTCTTTATTTTATTCTAGTAGCTTTATTGTGGTAGCCTATATGTTTAGGCCTATCTTCAGTCTTGAACTGAGGTTTGTTATGGTATACTGTAGGGACCCAGTTTCTATTTCTCTTATGGATTGCCCTTATTGATTTTCCAGCACCACTTGTTGAAGAGATTTTCCCTTCTTAATTGAATTGTTTTGGCACATTTGTTGTAAATTACTTCACCAAATGTGTGGGTGTATTACTAGGCTGTCTTCTGTTTCATTCATCTATTTGTCTAAGCGTTGGCTTCATTACTGAAGCTCTATCGTAAGTCTCGAAGAAAGTAGTGGAAGTCTTCCAACTTTATTCTTATTTTTCAAAAGTATTTTAACTATTTTTTCCCCTTTAGCTTTCTAAATAAATTTTAAAATTACATTGTTAATTTTTGGAAAATAAACCTCCTAGAAGTTTAATTGGGATGACAATTTAGATGAACTGACATCTTAACAATAATTACTTTTTTGATCCATGAATAAGGTATAACTCTCCATTTATTTATATCTTGTTTAATTTCTCTCAGCAGTATTTTATTGTTTTCAGTGTAGATGACTTACATGTCTTTTGTTAAATGTATCCTTAAGTTTGCAATTTTTTTAAAAGCAACCCATGTTTCTTTTTCTTTTCTTCCTTTTTTTTTTGTTTTTTGTTTTAATTTTTATTGGGGAACAGTATGTTTTTTCCAGAACCCATGAGCTCCAAGTCAAGTAGTTGTTTCATTCTAGTTGTGGAGAGCACAACTCAGTCGCCCATGTGGGGATTGAACCAGCAACGTTGGTGTTAAGCGCACTGCACTCTAACCAGCTGAGCTAACTGGCCGCCCCTGCAATATTCTTTAATCCTATTTTAAATGGTATAGTTTTCTTTATTTTATTATGTAATTGTTCACTACTAGTATGTAGCCAAGTACAATTGACCTTTTTATTTTTAACTTCTATCCTTCAACATTAACAATAACATCTATAATTCAAGAAAACTTTCCAGATAGAAAAAATATACATAGAAGTACATATTGAAAAAGTTATCTGCCCATAATAACTTTTCTAGTAAGATTATGGGCTTTAAAGAAAAGAATTTGACCAGATAAGCAAAAAAGCAAGTTATTTATAAGTAATTTATAAGATAAATAAAATTAGATTATTATTCAACTTTTGAACAGCCATACTTTGTCATAAGAAAATGGAGTCCATATTTAAAATACACAAGGAAAAGAGGTAAGCTTTTGTGAATCAAAACTGACTGACAGAGATATGACAGAAATGCACTTTGAGGGAGAGTATTCTAACAGCCTTTTATGGTACAGATTAAAGTAGAATGTCACATCATAAGGTATGTAAATGTCAAATCACTATGTTATACACCTGAAACTAATACAATATTGTATGTGAACTACACTTTACTAAAAAGAAATTAGTTAATTAAAAAGTGAGATGTGATGACATAACAAAAAAAAAATCTTAGGAAAATCTAAGCCAGCACAGTCTAATAGAACTTTCTGCAGTGATGGAAATTAGTCTTTATCAACACTACCCAATATAGTAGTCACTAGCTCATGTAGTTATTGAGCACTTGAAATGTGGCTTGTGAAACTGAGAAACTGAATTTTAATTTTTTAAATTAATTTCAATTTAAATTTATGTAGCACCATATTGGACAATGGAGATATAGGCAATATAAAGCCTGAATAGCAGACTGGCTAAAAAAATGGCATTAAAAGAGGATATCCAAGAGGTATAATGGAAAAAAAAAAGAAACAATGGTTTCATAGGGGAAAAGAGAAAAAGTAGTTTTAAACAATCCAAAGGCAATGTACTTGGGAAAATGGGGAAACTGATGGTACCATCCAATAAAAAGTGTATCTTATCTAGGGCTATTTTCAAAAATAGATATTTTAACATAGATGAACCTGGAGGATATTATGCTCAGTGAAATAAGTCAGACTGAGAAAGACAAATACCATATGATCTTACTTATATGTAGAATCTAAAGAACAGAATAAACAAACAAAACAGAAATAGACTCATAGATATAGAGAAACTGACGTTTGCTAGCTGGGAGGGGGTAGGGGGGCTTGGGGAGAAAGGTGAAGGGATTAGGAAATTGGTAGTCACAAAATAGTCACGGGGATGTGAAATACAGTGTGGGGAAAATAGGCAATAATGTTGTAAAAACTATGTATGGTGTCAGATGGCTACTAGATTTATTGGGGGGATCACGGCATAAATTGTACAAATGCCTAAAAAAATAGAAAAAAAATTTAAAATAGATATTTTAACAGGTTGAGTTCCCAGTGGTAAGGAGATCCCCAAGTGGAAATGATTATAAACAATTAGAATTCTCACACTGAATTGGGGCAGAAGGAGGTCAGAGAGAGAAAAAAAATCTTTTTGTGTGTGTGTTTTTGACATTTCACTCTTGAAAGATTCTCTTCTGCCTCCATATACCCCTTTTCAGAGGTTGCCTTATCCTCCCCCTCACAGCGAGACCCTAATATATGGCATAATAATGATGGTTCAGAAAAATTACTATTTCACCTACTGAGTGATTAATATGAAATTAATTACTTAAACACTCAGTGGTGTGGAGAGGATCAAGGAGAAATATGGTTTTGTTTTAGGAAGAAAAAAAATACAAAACAAATACTGCTTTGCATACATGGAGTACTTTTCATCCAAGAATCTCTACATACTCAGCAAGCTTAAATAATGAGAAAACCTCAAAGAAAGGGAAGTGATGAAATAAGGAACACAGATACTAGTGTTCTATTTGTGTGATTTTTAAAAAGCAAGCTTGGTGTTTTCCTCTTTTCGTGAATGCACAAGTATAGCCCCGTGTGGCAGCCATTAGATGTTCATCTTTCTGCTGAATGATTTTTCTTGAAGGCCTCCCACTTAAGAGGATAGTAACCACACCCTAACTTTATTGATGTCCTGTGTTCTATTTGCAATGGAAATCCATCGCTATCAGCATAGTGCAGCAAGCATCCTCTGATAACCCAGCCTGCACTGTCCCCATAAAGATCGTTTTGTTGCAGTGGAGCAGATTATCTTCTTTATCAAAAATTATTCAAAACAAACATTCATGAATCTAGGACTAACATGCATTAGAAAGGGGATAGGCAGGGCCTCTTAATGGGTACCCTACGGTGTAATCTTCCTTTCATCTTCATTCAAAATCCCTTGAAGATTCAAGCTCCCCTTTGCAAAAATATAAATTCTTCTAATGACTTATATGTAGTGTAGGGTGCATGATTTGACCTAGTCAAAAGAGACATGCAATAATGTATCCTGGCATTTAATTTCATCTGTTGTGATTTGAGGATAGATGCTGGGTGTATGTTTTATACCTTCTTCACCTTTTTTTTTTACTCCTTCCCTCCTCCATATTTAAAAAAAAAAAATGTCATTCTGCCAAAAGAGAAAAAATACCTTGAAAGATCATGGCTGTTAAGATTTTTATAAAGAGTTTGATGTTCTGTAAAATAAAACTAGCTGCTATGTGCAAAAACAGCTGTTTCTGTTTGAAAAGATGAAGATACAAGAGAGTTCAGTTTTGTTTTGTTTTCCACTCATCTAGGCTTTTGATATATGTCTCTAGGCATATACAGATCTTTCCTTTCTAGCCCACAGCCCTCTCGTATTCTCTGAGCCCAGGACTTCAGATTTGTCCCCATCCTTTCTTAAAAGTCTTTCTTTCACCATCAAGCCAATACATCTTAATTCTCTCATCCTGTACACAATGCACTTTGTTTGTCTGGTGATGTAAGGTTACATTCTTTCCTCATTAGCGCTGAACACATGACACCGTCCGATCACCATTGTCCAATAAGATATCACAGTGACCTTTCCATTTTAACACATAACTGGGAATTTAGGAGAGCCAATCCAACACTTTCCAGATTAAATGTCAAATTCTCAAAATTCAGATGAATTTGGAATCCACCTAAGTATATTTTTCTGCTCCCATTCCCAGTAGTCTACACAGTACACTGATTAGCAGTAACATTTTGTAATATCACTTAAGGCTTTAGCACTATGGAGCTCTGCCAGTAATGGTGTTTAATTCACTTATATGTGCCAATTCATCTCTGTCAGGAGCCTATTAATTTCTTCACTGTTTTACTCTGTCCCTACTCCCTATATAGTGAGACACAATCATCCTTACTTATGTAACCAAAAAACTTAGAGTCTCTTATAAATTATATCTGATCCCACTGCTTTTAGTGACCACAAAGCCTCTGCATTTCTTTTTCAAATTTAAATTAATTTTTGCAAGCTCTTTTCTGTAGAAGCATACAGTGGAACTCTAGGGCACCAAATAGAGAAATCAAAGACAAAGTATAAGATTCTGATGGGCTCTTAAACATGCATCCCTGTTCCAAGGCAGGTTTCCATAATAACGCATGGAAGATGTACTGTTCCCATGAGCACATCTCACTTATAGGGAGGGAATGGTAATGAAAAACAGCCTCTGACTCTGCAGTCAGTCCAGTCATCAGTGGGCAAGATGTTAAAATTCCTGTAGCATTGCTATAAAAGTAAAGAGCCTGTAAAACTCATCTAATTTACACGTTTAATAGGTTGTTTATTGTATGTTAATTATTTTTCAGTAAAGCTTTTCAAAGTGCATAAAAAAGGAAAAAAGGAAAGACCTTGTAATAAATAAAGACCACAGATATAAAATTAATCCCATGGAATATACTGTTGGCATTTCTGCATGGTGTGATCTTGAGTCTGCACACAGGAAAGCGACAACTAAGTGACTAATTAGGAACAATTAACATAGATTCTGGAGAGTAAATATATCATTGTATTAGCATGTAAAATCACATATATCTCTGTTATTGTTCTATATTTTTCAGGATTGGAGCAAAACACCAGGAACTAAGGGAAAAGCAGTTAAGAGGTCTCGTTGATTATACTACCGGTACAGTGGGATCACTGCATGATATGGACGATGATGAAATGGACCCCAATTACGCCAGAGTGAACCACTTCCGGGAACCATGTGCATCAGCAAATGTCTATAGGTCTCCATCTCCCCCTAGGCCTGGACCACTGGGTTTTCCTCGAGATGGTCGTCCACTGTCTCCAGAGAGAGATCACTTAGAGGGTCTGTATGCCAAGGTCAACAAGCCATACCATCCGCCAGTGCCAGTTGACAGGTAATATAACTTATTAAAAGATGAATGTACTTTTAATTCAGTAAGTTTCAAATCATCTGTACTGCTGAAGCAGATAAAAATATATCCTTCAATCTGTTAAAATGGAAATGACACGGTACCCTTGACAAGTGCTATGCTTTGACCTACCTGTAAGGTATCAGCTATCAAAAATAAAACACTAGTCAGTTATAAGGCAGCATGAATGAGTACAAGTTGAGTTCATGGTACAACAGGGAGGAATGTTGTAAAAGAGAACTAATGGTGAAAACCTTGAAGGGATATTGTCCTTTCCTTCTAAAAGCCCTACTGTGAAAGTCTTATTTAAGAAAATGGCATGACGCTTGGACGTGCGGAGTCAGAGACTAGAATGATGACTTCTAAGCAGGCATAAATGAAGCGGAATTATAGATAGCTGCAGAGGTGCAGAGGACTTTGAAAAGTAAGATCAGGATTTTATACTCAAGGAAAATGTGATCCTGTACCAATGTTCATGGATAATCAGAGGTAGAAAGGGAGATAACCTTGACAATAGGAGTTTGATGAAGTAGAGAAAGATAAGAGGTGACAAAGCCAAGGAACTTGAGGTGTAGCAACTAAGGAAAGAGATAACAGGACCATCTGTCAGTACAACTGAAGTAGGTAGGGAATAAGATGATTCCAACCCCACATCCTGCCAGAGGAAAAATGCCTCGTCTCTTGAATGAAAGGCTGATACAAGAGAGTGTTAGTCAATATACATTGTTAGGTGACCCTTGGAATTACACAGGCAAGGAATGAGTTGACTGACCTTGGTTTAATCTGACTACAGCTTGGCAAGCACAAAGAGCTCTCATTCTAGATGGAGAAAAAAGACTTGTTTCCAGATTCCTTTTGGTCCTGACAACCACCAAGTTCCTATTAGTAACCAGCTTTTGTGTGATAGCATGATATACTGCATATGTTTACCGTTTACATTTCCCCAGCTGGGTGATATTATGCACTTTCAATTAGGTTGGGGAAAGGAAGGGAAATCATGGCATTTTTATGCAGACTGTAAAGTATAGCTTCACAAGACTGATTACCTTTCAGAGCCTTTCCAATAACCAAGTGGGAAGGAAGGAGCAATTTTTAATCCTTACTGTCAAGCTTCCAGGTTGATAGTATTAAAGAAAGATGGTCAAGTTTTTCTTTGGGATAAAATGAAAGTATAAATTTCTATGACTGTGTGAGACAGCCATAATTACTAAATTCTTAATTCAAACAAGTGATTAAGAGTTGGCCCTTTTCTTCCAAGCATTTATATAGGGTTGAATTTTTATCACGTAAATGATGATACCAAACATGAGTCTCTTCTGGCCCAGAGCCTAGCAGATCTTACTTTTTCTAAATCAGGTAGGTCTTCATAGCAATCCCCTTTGCACATGCCCACTGCCAAAATCCCAGTGCAGAACTGTTTCTAGAAACTTCTAAAGCCAATATTTCTCAATTCTAATTCCAAGAAAATAAATGAGGCATTCTATTAAAAAAGAAAAAAAAATGTTCACTGGTCAAATAAACCATGGAGGATTCTGGGCTACACATTGAGCAGTTTTCCTTACCGTGGCTTTCTTAGCCCCAGTATGCTAATGTGCACTGTAAGTCTCTAAGAGGAACATACAACAATCAGCATTCATTACTCCCCAGATTTTTGTCACCTAAGGCTTATTTTCTCTCCAGATCTTGTGGTCATTCTTTGGAACACGAGGAGATGCTATCCGGAAGCTAATTTTCACCCATGTACAATAGATTTAACCAGGAAAGAAATTTCTTAAGATAATCTTAACTGGAGCCACTATAGAATGATATTAGGAAAAAATATGTGATTTACTGCCCAGCGCAGACATGTGTATAAGCAATAGTCTTTCCTTTGGCTCTGACCTTTTTGTATTAATAAATGATCTAAAACTCTTTCAGTGAAGTTTTAGACAGGTGTCGTATTTTTGGATAACAGATCAAAGTATGACTCTTTATACTCAGAATTATATTTATTTTGCTTTTATCTTTGATTATATTTAAAGATTATTCTGCTCTTTGTTCTTTAAGTCTGAAAGCAAGTCGTTTTTGTCTGGGCACGTGATAAGCATTCAGCAATGTTAGCTATTATCACCATCGTTGTTATTACTCTCCTTCATCAGTGAAATTCTGAACTTGCCTGATATGCCTGGGACCAGGAGAGTCTAAGGAGAGAGTTGAAATGGGAGTGTCCCTAACATATATAACAACATGTTATAGGACAGTGTCCCGAAGCAGGAACTAGAAGTTCTAAACCTACTACTGTAGATACAGTTAGAAGCATGTCATTCATTTTTGTCATCTGTTCAGTCTTTCACTTTTTCAGTGTGTTCTAGTTACTGTCGTAAGCTCTAGGGATGATACAGTGATGATTAAGATGTGGTCCCAGTCCAGAGGAAGTCACGTTCTAGTTAGAAGGGGGGTCAACTCATGTGAAAACAGATAACAGCAATACACTGTAAATAGAAGAAAAAGAAGCTTTTCATTTCTAACTCTGCTGTTCAGCAAAGATCTTCAAAAGGAAACAATATTTGAACTGGCTCTGGAAGGATTAGCAAGACTTGACCGGATCCAATAGAAAAATTGTTTTCCTGACATAGTAATTAGTGTGTACAGGGGTGAAGTGGCCTGAAAGAGCATTACACATTAAGGAAGCTCAGAAGCATCTAAAACATAGTGTGGATGGGAAAGAAAGTGATAGAAAATGAGGCTGGAAAGCAGGTTAGAGCCAGGTTATGAATGAATAGGTTCCATCTTATGTTCACATGTATTGATTTGTACTAGCTGTCCAGAAGTCTGTGTTAGGAAGGGTTCTGACTGCCATACGACCCGGCAATTTCACCTCTGGGTATTTATCTGCAGAATACAAAAATATTAATTCAAAAAGACATATGCATTCCTATGTTAATTGCAGCATAAAAATGTAATATATATATGTAAATGTGAGACATATATATGTAAAACCTTGGATTGCGAGTAACTTGGTTTGCGAGTGTTTCATAAGACGAGCTAGCATTTCTAATACATTTTAACTTGGCAAATGAGCGATGTCTTGCAATACAAGTAGTTTGTTTCCAGAATGAATCATGCTCATAAACCAAGATATACATATATGTAAAAATAAATAGGTAGAATGGCATCCATTTGGGCTCCCAACATGCTAATAGCAGTTTAAATCATGAGCTTTGGAATGAGGCTGAGCTGGGTCCAGTTCTCTTCTAGATATGACTGTATGACCTTTAGTGAATTAACTTTTTCAAGATGCCGTTTCTCATCATCATGTATATAATTCAACAGATATTTTTTGAGCGTCGCACTAAGTGCCAGGACCTGAATTCAGTGTGGAGGTCATAAGGGAACTAGGAAGATGGGTATCTTCCCAAGCATACAGTCCAGTGGAGGCTACAAAAATGTAAACACAGGATGAGAACACAGAGTGAGAAGTGCTCCTGTGCCGGGAGCACGGGGTACCTGCTGCAGCCGGGGCTGTTGGGTCGGGGGCACAGAGAACAGCATGGAGGTCAGAGGAAGCGTGATGCGTTAGAGCAGCTACAAGAAGCTCAATAAAATGGAAACCTGTGTGAGAGGAGTAAATGGCAAGAGAGAAAATGGGAGGGTCAGAGAGCTGGGCAAAAGACAGATGACAGACTCGGTTAGGAGTTTGGACGCCATCCTGAGAGGTGGGGGAGGGGTGAGGTGGGAAAGGGATCATTGAGGGATTTTGTTTTTTTAAAGATTTTTTTATTGGGGAATTGGGGGGATGGGAACAGTGCTGGGGAATTGGGGGAAGGGGAACAGACAAGTTGCTGTCCTTTTGTTCTTCAGTCTAGTTGTGGAGGACGTTGCTTCACTGGCCCAGGTTGGCACCATCATTGCGCTCTTCCCGGGTGAGGCAGATCAGTCTCTGGCTTCTGGACAGCCACTCACGGCAGCTGCTGGCCACTCACGCTGGCTGCTGGCTACACACGGTAGCCCATGGCAACCCACTGCAGCAAGGGCTGCAGCCTACGCCGTCACCGGCGACTCACAGCAGCCCAGCTCCAGGTTGAGCTGTTGTTCAGCATCTTAGCTGTGGAGGGCAGTGTCACTGGCCCTCATATGTGGGATCCAAACCGGGGCCCTCTGGCGTCCCAAGCCAGTTCTTAACCTTTGCGCCACTTGGCTGGCCCTCATTGAGGGTTTTAATGTGAGATATAAATCCTGGAATTCAACTGGCTGCTAAATGGCCTAGGCACTTTATCCTCACCTCCTTATCTGCAAAAGGAGGATTATAATAACAGCTTCACACATTGTAATAGTTAAATACAATTTTGCATTTTGCATTTTTTGGTATCACTGTATAAAACAAACCTCTACTTGTCCATCTGTCTCTGACACAGGAGCGTATCATATGTGTGTGGCCCACAGTGGTTTTCTAGCAGAGGCAGCTTCTGCCTCTTATCTCCCTGCTTCTCAAGGGTTGGCCCTGAACCTTCAGCCTTTCTAAGAAAAACTGGCTTATAAAGGATTCATCTGTCAGTGATGGTAGTTTAAAAAATCCTTACCGCTATGACAGAATCATAGGACTAGATTCTCATAGTGTTGGTTCTTCCAGGATATAAACATAGCATTGATTCAGTCCTGTCCCCAAAAGCCTGACAACTGCTTAGGGTTTATAGTGTGTTAGTTTCCCACTGTGACACCAGCATTTAAAGGGCCCCCACAGTATATGAACAGTAAAGCCTTATGTTTGGATGCATTTAGAATAGTCCAAAGCAGGGGGAATAGAAGATGTGGCGTTTGACTCAGTTGCAGTTTTCATTAGTTCTCATGATTATTGGACATTCTGTACTAGAGACTGTTTGATCACACCTTATATCAGTAAAAATGTTTTAGGGTGTTAACCTCCCAAAATATATGTACTCGATTTCAAATAATATACACTTACTTACCTTACTAAGATAGTATATGCATTATAACACATATATCCAATATAGAAATGAATACAATGAGATTTTCTTTATTATACAAGTAATAGTTCTAATATTTTCTTCCTCCCCCCAAATGGGGTACACACAGTCCATTTTGGCAACTACTGGTCTCAACTGCAGGCTCCACGGGGGTAGGAGCCTTGCCTGCTTTTGCTTACCATGCATGATCTCCTGAGTTCCTAGAGCAGTGTGTATACAATAATTAATTAATTAATGATTTGACAGAATCTTAGACTTGAACGGGACCTTAGGTGGCCAAGCCTCACACCCCATCATGCAGAGGCATCTTCTCCACAAAATCCCTCACAGGATGTCACTTGACCCACATTGGCACACTTCCAGGGACAAGAATTCATGAGGCATCCTTTTTGTCTTCCAAATCACTCTAATTGATGTAGAAATGCCCACTTTGTAGCTTTCCAAATGCTGTCACCATGTAACATTTACTACAGATCCTGGATTGATCTACCTGGACATGGTATCTAAACCTCATTAATAGCCCTTCAGATATTTCAGTTGACTGTGGCAACCATCTCCATTAGCAAACATTTATTGAACTTCAAACATGTGCCAGGCACTGTGCTCGGAGCTCGCCTTACAAGGATGAAGAAAACATGCATATAACATTAAGAAACATAATCATTTCTTCAGCAGAAACTGTTCTAGCTATCTTAGTCACTTATACTCCATACCAGTAGCCTTCTTGGTAGTCATATTCTGAACACACTCAAGTCTATTGAGTTTTTAGAATCTATGATTGCCCTTTGTTGAGCATGCTGTGGAGAACTGGACACCGTATTTCGGATATGGTCACAAAAGCACAACAATCAGCAGGACTCTTGCATCTCTTGGTCTTAATCCTGTAAATTTACTAATGTGGCCTTAACTTTTATACCAGCTGCGATTATTGGCTTAGATTTCACTTTTAAACTAAACCCTCTATTTTGTTTTTACTTGAGTTACTATCAAGCCAGATTCTCCCAACATATTGTGTAAAAGTCAATCATTTATACGATGATTTTTTTAAATGTAGGGTATTCTCTTTATCCAGGTTAAATATTTCCTTATTAGGTTTAGCCCATCATTGTAGCCAATAAAGACATTTTAAAGTATTCATTTTTGTCCTCCAATGTATTATCTATCTTTTCTAGCTTTCTACCATCCTTATATTTAATCATTGTGGACTCATCCATGTCATTGATAAGATCATTGATCAAAGTCAAGTACAATCCCCGCAACTCATCACTCAAGACCTCCATTAATCAACACTCTTTGGGGTGTTCAGTTAGCTATTAATCCAGTCTACTGTTATCTAGTGTGCATTCCCCAGTTCATCCATGAACACTATGTCAAATTATTACTGATACTAAGGTACATTATGTTTGAAAGAACCCCGACTTACCAATCTAGTAACCGCAACAAGAAAGGGAATTACTTGCTCTTAGTCCTAGAGATAACTTTTTCCTCTTCTCAGAATTCATAAATAATGTGTCCACTTAGACTTATTTATGCAAAATAAGACTTGCTGTGGCCCAGTGTAATTCTGGGCTCTTAATATCTGCCTACTATATACTTACTTATTGACTGATTGACCACAGCTATGAAATTTAAGTGGCAAATGGCACAGCTCCTCAGTGCTCCAGTTAAGCAGCCTTGATTCCCCAGCAGACATTCATCAGTGTTTGTAAGAAACTCTTTTTGAGCATCTGTTGTATTTCGTAGGTTATACAATGAAGTTTGAAAGCTATCCTTACCCCCAAGGAACTCAGTCTAAGAACTGAAACTGTCTCATAAATAATTATACTATAATATAGTCCATTAGAATATATATATATATATATATATATAATATTATAAAAATCATGAATATGCATTCAATTTGGGAAAAACCTGAGGCTAATCCTTTCTAGAATTTTGGTTGAAATGTATTAATTTTTCAAAGCCTCAGCTTTTTCACTGCAAAATGGGGACAAACGTATACCCTATTTCTTATGAATTACTTGTGGATTCAATCAAATCATCCCAGTACCTGGTTCAATAAATGTTGACTATGACTGTTTAGGAAGGTTATTCCACTAAATATTGTTGGACTATATTATATATTATTAGGCTATATAGTAATAAGGTTATTGGATTAAATGTAACTATTTAGAAAAGTTATTGATTATCTCTACCTGTTGACCCTTAAAGTCATGGGTTTAGGAACCAGTTAGTTTCCATCTGTTCCATGGATACATGGTTAATGATTAATTCTTAATCCTAGCCCAGACTCCTGCTGGTGTATTTCAATCATCAAAAAACAAAAAGTAGAAACAGAAGAGAAAGTAAAGGGATAAAAGACAAGAAAACTGGCTCAGATTCTTTTAGATCAGTCATGTAACATGCATAAGTGAAGAGCAGAGTTATTATACACTTACCTACTTTGTCAATTCTTGTCAAAAAACATAACTCATAAGATGTTCCTAAGCTTGTCATCAGAACTAACACTTTCTTCCTGTCATGTGAATGTCCATTTGGTTTGGAGTTGGACAACCACTGTGAACAGTGGTTCACAGAACAGACTAGCTGGATTTCTATGGGCCCCAGAAGAGCTATCAATAACAACAATATGCCAAGTCAGATCCTGTTTTGCTATAAACAACGAAACACCCAACTGATATATTTATCGCACCCTTTAAGGAATTTAGATGGCCCTGACTTCATAAAGTGGCCTCTTTTCATTTTTCTCCTTTGCTTTCCCCAGGGGTTAGGCCTCTTCCTCATGTTGCATCATGATTCTAAGTGGCTTTTGCAGCTCTAGGCTTCCAGGCCATTTTCCAAGGACAAAGGGGCAACTGGCCAATGGAATGTGCCAGTCAGATTTATCTCTTTGAAAAGATTTCCCAGAAGATCCCAACAACTTCCAATTGGCAAAAGCTATGTTTAAAAGCCTCTGCCAATTGTAAGAGGGTATTGAGAAATAGCATTTCATCTCTCTAGTACAGAAAGACAAGGGACAAAGGAATTACAAGTGGCTTTTTGAGAGCCACTCTATGGATTCCACCCCAGATTACTTCTAGGTAATTTCTCTCCCTTTTTTTTTTTTTCACTTCCCTTTAATAATGCAAACGTTATAGATTAATGCTACATAGCACTCTGTTCAAATATATTCTTATTAACTCCCCGTGGGAGGCTATCCTTATTAAGTTGAGCCTCTTTTATAGCTGAGACGGAAATATTTCAGCCTGATGAACTTCTAATATCACTTAAGTAAAGCAAGTGGGGGACATACTTTCTTAGTTTTCATGACCACTGGAAAAGTATGTTTGGGGAAATTCTAAGTTAAGGGTGATGAAGGATAGAAAAAGTGTTAACAGAAAAGCTTCATAACCAGGTGTGAACAGCTGGGAGCGAATGTATCTTGTGCTACTGGGCAAGGCAGGAGAATGGATATTTCATTGTTTGATTTCAGAGATTTGGCATTTGTTTGAGCCACAGCTTTATCATGCACAACTCGTACCTCTATTGGTGTTTGTCTCCCATCTCTTTCTCTAGTGATCTTTCCTGTTAGTTTTACTTTAGTTGGTTTTTGTTGGTTGGTTGGTTGGTTGGTTGGTTGGTTGGTTGGTTGGTTGGTTGGTTTTTTAGAAGTTCTGCTCTCACTTCTGACTCATACTTAGTGAAGCTGTGTGTAGGAACTTGAACAGTGGATACGATAGATTACTTGGAGATGTGTTTTTTAGCTTATACAAACAGAGCTAAGTGATCTCATTTCAATTTGGGAATCCCAGTGATAAATGCCGTTTCCATGGAGAGTTTAAATTCATCAGTTGAACAAAGCAATCAGATTTTTTTTCCTTAGAACATATATTACCATCGATTTTAAGTGACTTTTAAACAATAATGAGAAATCTCTTAATGAAAGAATCTCTATGACCAGATAAGTGCTAATAGTAACTGATATACCATTAACTCTACTTTCCTCCATCCCCTCTCTTTAAAACTTGATGTTCTCATTAATTTCTTTTTTTTCATCTTCTGAGAGCCCTACTCTTGGGACTATGCTAGACTTATGTCTGCCTAAGTTGTCAGTGTCCAGGGGTGACAAATGTAGACAGCTCCTCCTTTATTATACATGAGCTAGACAAGGAGGGTTGGAGCTCAGTGACCATGCATTTCCACCCCCTGCCATCCTCAGTCACTGGTAGTAAGCGAGCATGTGTGAGGAATGTTTGCCAGAGGGTTTCTCTGATTTCTTAAAGCTGTCATTTAAGCATTGACTTGACTGTTTTTCAAACAATTGACCTGATCCTTAGGATATATTCATCTAACTTATCCCATTTACTAAGAGGATGGGAAGGAGGGTACAGAATTTTTTTAGACATTATTAATAACAGACTAGAAGAGTACAGGGCTTCCCGCCTCCCAGAGGGATGCAATTGATATTTTGGAATTGTAACGGTGATATGCTATGATAAGGGTAAGCCAAAGGTGTACTAGGAGCTCAGGAGAGGGGAGCTGACTGCAGATCTGACGGTGGTGCTGGTGGTGGTGGTGGTGGGGTGGGGGTAGGGTCAAAGCAGGCTCCTTGAGGGAATCTATCTTATGGCCTAAAGCACAGGTAGAAATGAATCAAGTGGGAAGAAGAGCACGCACAAAGGCCCAAGGAGAAAACACGGTGCATTTAGGGAACTGCAGAAGAGTTGGAATGTGGTATGTACATTAGAGCCAGCTGGAGGAAAAAGATGAAGGCCATATTGTTGAAGGTCACATAATCAAAGGTAAAGCGCAAGAGCAACAGGGAACTCCTGAAATGAAGATGGCATGTTGAGATTTATGCTTTAGGAAGATAACAAAACTCCTGTAGAGCAGATACGTATTTCACAAATAAGAAACTGGTGGCTCAGAGAAATGAAGAAACACAGGTAATAAGCTGGCGGACCCAGATCTAACTCCAAAACCCATGAATGAGCTTCTAGTTTCTCAGCCTGTAGATTGTAGTGTATAAGCACAACGTGACATCAATCTGATGGAATCAACCAGCATTTTTTTTTAAGAAAATAGGATAGAAAAGTTCATTGCATAGATTGTAGTAAGTGTAAGAATTATTTCAGTTTCTTTAAGTTATATATGTATGTACAATGTACATAGCTCCATATGTATACAGGGTATGTATGCAGCTGAATACTGGGATATAAAGCAAAATGCATTTCTCACTCTGGGTTGTGGAAAACAATGTTGGAAACCAATGAGCACGTGCAAAGAGCATGATGTTGCTCCTCCCCTGCCTGGCACCTCCCCCTCCCTCTCTCCCACATTCATTCATTCATCCATTCATTCTGTTAGAAAATATTAGATGCCTATTATGTACAAAGCACCCTACTCAAGGCTGTGGCGATACAAGGACGTATCAGAAGCCTTAGGCTGCTTGGTAGTAGCTCTAGGTTTGTGTTCATCTCCCACACTTATCCCGGGCTCTTGTGACCTGTGGTTTCCATTAATCTATTAGGCTAAGCCACATACCTTTTCATTACACAATCTTTGCCGATGTTCAAGACAGATTCCAAAGTGCCCTCTTTATAATTTCGGTATTTAATGCAACGTGTAATCAACAATAGGCCATTGTCAGGTCAGTTGCTTTCCTGTATTTATCTTTTCAAACAATAAATAATCAGTGGGATGAGAAAGGGCAATAAAAGGTAGCTTTAATGTTAGCCCTCATCAATAGCCAGCATCTTAAAAGACGCTTGTTAATATTTATATGCTGTGCCCTACCACCCCACTGAAGAGCTGAGGATTGCTAGGAACCCATACAGAAACAAAATCCAGTAGCCACTGCATTGCACAGACTCGCAGTCAACCCTGAGCAAGCACTCCGGATTCTCTCAAACTTGGCCATTACTCAGCCTCTGACTTTCCAAATTGCCAAGACCTCTAAGCCTGAGACTAGGAGGGATAGTCTCTTCAATGCAGACACAGTGGGTTTTGTATGTCAAGGTCAGGAGGTGGCTTGGGCCCCACCGTGCCCATCCTTAGAGCAAAGCCTTACTGGCTGTCCTTATACCACTCCGTCTACTGATTAATTACCTTCTCTCTGGCTTAGCGCCCTCATCTATAAGATGAATATAATCATAGTATCCACAAAAGACAGTTATTACAACAATTTAACTGAGTTCATACATGTAAGAAAAACAACAACAACAACCCAGCATCTGGCAGTTAATAAACACCATGTAAGTTTAATATTATGTATGCGGATATCTGGGCATTTACACCATTCTGCCACTGAGATTACTACTGATCCCCTAGGAGTCTATTGAAGTTGGGAGGAGAATTTCAAAATATTATTTCATTTAGATTTTTTTTTTCAGTTTGAATGGACAGTTCTTGCCAGCACGACCGCATATATTTTTTTTGTTTTTTTCATAACCAGATGCTTATGATTTCAACAGCCACATTTATACATAGTTATGATTATTTTTTAACCCTTTATTTTGAAATCTTTATAAAGTCAAAGGAAGTTGCAGTTATGGTACAGAGAAGACCCTTGTATTCATCACGCAGTTTTCTCCAGTGGTTACATCTTACGTAATTATAATACAATATAAAAACCAGGAATTTGGCATTGGTACAGTGTACAAGTATGTGTATAATTCTATTCATTGTAGCACATGCGTGATCACTGCTGCAATCAAGATACAGAACTAATTCATCACCACAAAAAATATCCCTCCTAACTCTTACTGGTTACACGCCCTCTTTCCACCATCCCCAACCCCTGGCACTCACTTGTCTGTTTCCTATTTCTATATGTCTGTCATTTCTAGAATGCTACATAAATGGATTCACATAAATGGGGACATATGTGACCTTTTTCACGCAATGTAATGCCCTTGCAGTTCAGCCAAGTTGTTGCGGGTGTCAATAGTTCATCCCTTTTTATGGCTCAGCAGTATTCCATGATATGGATGCACCACAATTTGTTTAATCATTCACCTATTGAGGGACATTTTAGCTGTTTCCAGTATGGGACTATTAGAAACAGAGCTGCTGTGAATAATCACCTGCAGATTTCTGTGTGAACATAATTTCTCTTTTTTTCCTCTCCATACGTTTCTATCTTTATTTCCTTTACTTGTCTTATTGCATTGCCAAGGACTTCCAGTACTTTGTTGAACAGCAATGGTGAAAATTAACATTCTTGACTTGTTCCTAATCCTAGAGGAAAGAACTCTGCCTTTCACCCTTGGGTATAATGTTAGCTATAGGTTTTTAGGTAGCCATCTTTATCACATTGAGGACATTCTTTTTAATTCCTAGTTTTCTGAGGGTTTTTTCATAAATGGGTGTTGAGTTTTATCAAATGCTTTTTCTGCATCAGTTGATATGATCTGGTGATTTTTCTTCTTTAGTCTGTTGGGTTACATTTACTGATTTTTAAATATTGAACCAGCCTTGTATCCTGGAATAAAACCCATTTGATCATGTTATATCATTCTTTTCACATATTAATGTTATTTGCTGGTATTATTTATAAGAACTTTTGCATCTATATTCATGAAGGATATTGGTCTGTAGTTTTGGGGGTTGTTTTGTTGTGCTCTCCTTGAGTTTGGTATCAGGATAATACATTGAATGTAGGGAAGTGTTACCTCCTCTTCTTTTTCTGGAAGGAATTTTATAAAAATGGTATAATTTTAAATGTCTGGTAGACTTCTCTGTCAAAATCATCTGGGCCTAGAGATTTCTTTTGGGGGGAGTTTTTAATTATAAATTTAATGTGTCCTTAATAATTATAAGGCTATTCAAATTATGTTATATTATGAGTTCTGATAGTTTTTACTTTCCTAGGAGTTGATCCTTTTCATCTAAATTGTCAAATTTATGTGAGTGGAATTGTTTGTAGTATTCCCTCATTATTCTATTGATAGAATATTCCCTTACTGAATTACAAAATCTATAGTAATATCCCATTTTATTCCTGATACTTGTAATTTGTGTCTTCTCACTTTTTTCTTTGTCAGTCTTGTTGAAGATTTGTTATTTTTATTGATTTCGTCAAAGGACCAGCTATTTTTTTTAAAATCAAATTTATTGGGGTGACAATGGTTAGTAAAATTACATAGGTTTTAAGTGTACACTTCTATAATACATCATCTGTATATCACCAGCTATTTTGTTTTACTAATTTACTGTTGTTTTTATGATTCAAATTTTATTGATTCCTGCTCTTTATTATTTCCTTCCTTCTGTTTATTCTGTTGTTTCTTTTTCTTTCTTCTCTTTTTTCTAGTTTCTTCAAGTAGAAATTTAGATTACTTATTTGAGATTCTCTTCTTTTCTAATATAACCATTTAATGCTATAAGTTTCCGTGTCAGCACTGCTTTAGCTGTATTTCACAAATTTTGATAGGCTGCATTTTCATTCTCATTCAGTTCAGTGAATTTCTTTATTTACATTAAAACTTCCTCTTTGATTCATGGATTATTTGAAAGTGTGTTGTTCAGTTTCTAGCTGTTGAGATTTTTCTATTATCTTTTTCTTGTCGATTTCTAGTTATATTCCATTGTGGTTGGAGAACATACTCTGTAGATTTTTTTTTTTTACTTTTAAAGTTAAAATACCTTCTGTAATTGTGGATTTATCTATTTCTCCTTTTAGTCTTGTCAATTTTTGCTTTATGCATTTTGAAGCTTGTTATTAGGGTCATACAAACTTTGGATTGTCATATATTCCTGGAGGATTGATCCTTTTATCATTATGACTCATTGCACTTACTTGTAGTAATGACTACTGCATTAAAGTCTACTTTGTCTGATATTGCTATAGCTGTACCATCGTTCTTTTCTTAATTTTTCTTAGTATATACTGTTCATCCTTTTACTTTCTATATTTCTGGACCTTTATGTTTAGTGTATCTTTTGTGATAGGCAAATTGTTTTGTTTTCATATCCACTCAGACAATGTCTGTATTTTAATTAAAAGAGTATGTTTACACTTAATGATACTGCAGGTATAATTTGATTTAAATTTCTATATTACTCTCCATTTCTATTCTACCTATTCTACGTTTTTTCTTGCTTCTTTATAGATTATTAATCAAGCATTTTATATGATTCATTCTCCCCCTCTATGAGTTTGTTATATGTTCTTTTACTCTTTTATTACCTTTAGTACTCAGGTAATTGCATATATTCTTGATTTATTATAGTCCAAGATAAATTAGTACTTTCATTATTTCCTGTGCAATGCATGGAACTTGGAACACTTTAACTACATTTAACCCCTACTTTGTTTAGGCTATTTTTTCAGTTTAAATCTATATATGTTTTGAACCCTACAATACACTGTAATTATTGTTCTATATGGTAACTCCTCATTTATTTTTAGTATTTCTGTTTCTCTTTCTTTCTTGCTGAGTATCTTTGCTTCCATCTGGGATATTATTCCTTTTTCCCTTTATAACTTCTTGTGGTATTTCTTGTAATGTGGCAAATCTTCTCAGTTTTTATTTGTTTTAATTTTTTATTTCATCTTTGTTTTTTTAAGTATATTTTCTTTGGGTATGTAGTTCTCAGGTTTTTTTTTTCCTTTTAACATTTTAAAGATATTATTCCATTATTTTCCAGCTTTTGGTGTTTTCAACAAAATCTATTGTCAGTCTACTATTACTCCTTTCAAAATAATAGATATTCTTTTCTTTGACTGCTTTAAAATTTTTCTGTCTTTGGTTTTCACAGTGTTACTATGGTGTGTGTGTGTGTGTGAGTGTGTGTGTGTGTGTGTGTGTGTGTGTGTGGTTAAACTGTGCTAGTATTTGTAGAGCTTCTTAAATCTGTGGTTTAATGTCCTTCATCAATTTTAGAAAATTCTCAGCTGATGTCTCTTCAAATATTTTTCTGTCCCATTTTTATTCTTTCTCTTTTCCTTCTGAGACTCCAACAACACAAAAATATTAGACGTTTTCGAGTTCTTGTCACTCTGTTCTGTGTTTTTTCTCTTGTTCAGTTTGGCTATTTTTAATGCCCTATCTTTTAGTTTAATAATCTTGCCTTCTGCTCTGTCCAGCCTTCCAATAAACCCCTCAGTTTAGCTTTTAATTTCAGTTACTGTAATTTTCAGATTTGAGTGTCCATTTGTTTGTTATACCCCAAGATTCTACTTCTCTGATGAAATTCTCCATCTTACCATCTTACTTCTTGACTGTATTAATTACAGTTATTTTAAGAAGCACGTCCAATAATGTGAATATCTGTGTTAGCAGTGGGTCGCTTTGTTTTGTTTAATTTTCCGCTTGGTTTTCAATCATTTGTTCCTATCTCCTGGTATACTGCTTGAAAAATTGTAGCAATAATCTCAGGCTTATGTTATCTTTCTCCAGAGAGAATTTATTTTTGCTTTCTGACAGGCATTTAGGTAGGGTCATATTGCCTTATTCCAGTCTTGGATTCAGATGTCTGGAAGCTGGGTTTTAGTGCTTTAGGTCTTCCTTGTTGAGGCCCATGGAATGGCAATCACTGTCATGTTCTTGAGTGTTGGTCTCTTGAACTTCACATCAGTAACATTTCTAAAGGCTACTTCTCCCAACCGTGCTCCCCCTGAGAAACCCTGTAGGCCATTGTCACCATTTCAGTGACCACCGTTAGCAGGTGGGAAGATAGGATTGTTTCCTTCTTTTGTAGCTCATGTCTCAGTGTTCTTCAATCATGAATAACTAACCTGGTGGTGCTCCACTTCAGCCCTTTCTCTCATTGTCTGTTTTCTGCCACAGTTTCTTTTCCACTCGCTGCAGCTTTGTTCCAGTCTTTTTCTCCTGGCAGGGAGGCTAGTGTTGGTGAAAGCCAGCAAGTATCTTATGAATTGGTTTATCTGGGCACTTATGAGAGTGAAGACTAAGAGATGCCAAGAAAGAGAAGCAGAGCTAGATCTAAGCATTTCAGAAATTCAGGACATTGTAGTACCAAAAGGCTTATGCATGCTGAATTTCAGTTTAAAAGTCTCAAAAACAACTTTTATGAGTGTGTGTGATTTCTAAGTTTCAAAACTAATTTACTGGAAAACAAAAAATGTAAAGCAGTAGACCTCAATAATAATTTTCAGATCATTTGCATCTACATGCAATTTCAAAGAGGCTCAGTTCATAAATTTCCTTTTGGGTCATTTAATTCTGAGAGGGAATTTCTCCAAATTTAGCTATATCAGATAAAGTATTTCCAGAATCTGCTGAGATGTGGGTTTTAGGATCTAGAACAGTGGTTCTCAACCTTCCTGATGCCGTGACCCCTTAATACAGTTCCTCATGTTGTGGTGACCCCCAACCATCAAATTATTTTCGTTGCTACTCTGTAACTGTAATTTTGCTACTGTTATGAATTGTAATGTAAATATCGTTTTGTTTTCCGATGGT